>NC_060893.1:27716693-27839193 GCF_014805685.1 Silurus meridionalis | reverse complement strand
ACCCTCGCACATACCCATAATACATACAGCTCGCACACACACACACCTATATATATTTATATTAAGTTTATAATCTTGTGTACCAGTGTAGATTTATTCATTGCTAGAGACTCAAAGCACTTTTGTACGTCACCTTTGAATAAGGGCGTCTGCTAAATGCCAAATGTAAATGTGTGTGTGTGTGTGTGTGTGTGTGTGTGTGTGTTATCTTCAGCAGAAGTGACTGTGAACCCTGTCCTGCTGATTCGACACCATCATGTCCTTCATGAATAACAAAGCTTTTTCTGCTCCATTGTAACAGAAACCACAGTGGGGAAAGTGAAGGTAAATATTATGATATTGTTTAGAGACGTGGAGACGAAGTTATCTTTAGTGTCCAATTAGAAGACAATGCTTGGACTAATGTTTATCTTTATCTTTTCTTTTTCTTTTTTTTTCTATTATCAGTGACATGCATTCCTCATACTTTAGTATTAGGGTTAGTTAGTTATATGTGTGCGTGTGTGTAAGTGATAGTGTGTGTGTGATATTATACACTGAGAGCTGTGTGTGTGTGTTACAATGTGTTACATTTTGCGTATGTGATAGTGTGTGTACTTTATTAATCCTATAGGTAAATCTTAAATTGTTAAATCAGAAAGAATGCAGGCTCCAAACGGTGGCACCGAATGTCCAAATATCCCAGTTCACTGAACAATTTATATTCATGATCCCTCCAGATCTGCTCCTTTACCTCAGAAACAAGAGAAAGAGAAACATCTGCCCCTGCTGTAGTCTTCATTATTTGAGGTACCAACAAATAGCCTGCACCTTTTGATCTAAGTAGGCGTGGAGGATCATACTGGTACAGAAGTTCACTCAGATACTGCAGCGTGAGAGCGTTAAGTGCTTTATACGTCAGTAGTAGTATTTTATAATCAGTGTGAGATGGAATTGGGAGCAGTGTAGATGATTAAAACAGGGCTGATGTGATCATATTTCTTGGTTCTGGTAATCTCTCACACCTGTTCACTAATCTCTCTCTCTTACACACACACACACACACACACACACACACACACACACACACACACGTTCACTTATCTCTCTCACACACACACATTCATTAAACATGCTGAGGTTCCAGTGATCAGTATTTATCTCCCTTTCTTCTCTTCTGTTTTGCCAATTTTTCCTGAAGCTCTGCCTCTGGATGGAGTTCTCTTCAGTTGGAGACACTCAGGAGATGATTCCACATGAACAGCATAACAATCTATGTTACTGATCATGAAGAACTTGGAGTTTGGATTTAAACTGTAATTAATATCAACAGTCTGCTAAAATGTGCTCAGGACCACAGTTTGCATGAACAGTTCTGTGTGTAAACGTCATCACCGAACAGTTTATAACCTCAACACTGATGGAACTGTAATGTCAGTGTTTAGGATGAGGTTCCCTTTTGAGTCTGGATCCTTTACACACTTCTTCATCATACCATCTCAGGAAGTTTATCCTTCACCACAGTCAAAACTGGATCACTCGTTAGGTAGAAACGTATAGGGAACAAACTTATAGACACTAAACTTCTACATTCCAAACTTTATAACCTCTTTATCTTTGTGAAGCTGCTTTGGGAAAATGACCACAGACTCTACACAAATAAAACTGATTTACGTTATTGAATCCATCCATCCATCCATCCATCCATCCATCCATCCATCCATCCAATTCATCTAATTCATTTAAAATATTAATTTATCCATCCATCTAACTAATTTATCCTTCCAATTCATCCATACATCAAAATCATTTGGTTTTCATGCTCACACAAGCAAAATAGATAAATAAAGTTTATTCATTGTGTAGCTTTACCTAGTGGAGCAGAGAGGAAATGATGAACTTGTTTAGAGGAGCAAGGGTTAGGGTTAGCTTATTTTCAGGGTCATGCTAATATGGAACTACTGTTTTGACATTTTATTTTATTTATATAGGATGACCTGGACAATTAAACCCTCAGCAGGTCAAATTTCACTCAGTTCCTAGTTGAAGGTCTTAAAAACACTGCTATCTGAGGAGACTCTGTGGCTCCCATACTCTATACATTTTATAAACAGTCAGGAACTGATGCTTATACTGTAATTACAACCAAAGAGAAATTTGGTCTCCTATCCCAGAGATCCATCATGTCTGTGGTATTTTTTGGGGATGGTTCCACATTAATGGCTCTGAGATTACATGGCAACATTGGAGCTTTGAGGATGAATTTGGATTGCAATTAATGTCAAAAGTCTGCTATAATGTGCTGAGGACCACAGTTTGAAGCAAAAACGGTAATTCAGAATACAAGCTGCACAAAGACTTTCAATACAGATGTGGTGTAGGAAAAGCCTGAAAACACCATTCTACAAATAAATGGTACTCACCTGAAAGAAGAAGGTGGTAATTATTGAAAGAAACATAGACATGCTAAAACAATGGGCACCCGAAGAACCTCTGTTCTTCAACCTGATGATCTCATCCAGATTGCTGTCCTCAGTGAATATACAAACATACTTACTGAGGAACGTCATCGTAAAGCTCGGGCAGCTGCAAGCATGGGAGGCAGGAAATCAGCTGAAGAACTGAAAGAGGTGATGGGACTGAGATCCTTACGGCTGGTCACACAGCTAAAGGAAGAACTCCAGAACTTTCCGAGATGGCAAAAGTACACACATCTTTCACTTAAGCAGAAGTGCAGATATTCATGTTAAAAAAGACTTGGGTAAAAGTTGAAGTTCTAACTGCACTTTATTACTCAAGTTAAAGTAAAGAAGTTTGGGCTCTGAAATGTTTTTCAGTAAAAAGTTTCATTTCATTATTACCATCTGTTTTAGTGTCACGCTGGTAACTGAACCTCATCATATTAATATTAGGGCTGTCAATCAATTAAAATGTTTAATCTCACCAATTATGGTGAAAGTAGGGAGCAGATGGAGAAGATCCTGGAGAGGTGGAGGTATGCGCTGGAGAGAAGGGGAATGAAAGTCAGTAGGAGTAAGACAGAGTACATGTGTGTGAATGAGAGGGAGGGCAGTGGAGGGGTGCGGTTGCAGGGAGAAGAGGTGGAGAAGGTGGAGGAGTTCAGGTACCTGGGGTCAACAGTGCAGAGTAATGGAGAGTGTGTTAGAGAAGTGAAGAAAAGAGTGCAGGCAGGGTGGAGTGGGTGGAGAAGAGTGATAGCAGGAGTGATTTGAGATAGAAGAGTATCTGTGAGAGTGAAAGGGAAAGTTTATAGGACTGTGGTGAGACCTGAGATGTTGTATGGATTAGAGACAGTGGCATTGAGTAAAAGACAGGAGGTGGAGCTGGAGGTAGCAGAGCTGAAGATGTTGAGATGTTCATTGGGAGTGACGACGATGGACTGGATTAGAAATAAGTTTATTAGAGGGACAGCACATGTAGGATGTTTTGGCGACAAGGTGAGGGAGGTGAGATTGAGATGGTTTGGACATGTGCAGAGGAGGGACATGGGGTATATAAGTAGGAGAATGCTGAGGATGGAGACACCAGGAAGGAGGAAAAGAGAAAGACTAAGGAGGAGGTTTATGGATGTGGTGAGAGAAGATATGCAGGTAGTTGGTGTAAAAGAGGCAGATGTAGAGGACAGGGGGGTACGGAGGCAGATGATCCGCTGTGGCGCCCCCTAATGGGAGCAGCTGAAAGAAGAAGAAGAGGAAGAATCATGATTGTCATGAGTTAACTCACGGTTAATTACAACTTAATCATTTGTATCTGTTCTAAATGTACCTTAAATTTATACTTTTTATGGTTTTAATACTCTAATAAACATGGTCATGGACAAACATTGATGCTTTATGCAATTGTATGTTTGTTATTAGTTCAATTTAATTCACGTTTATTTGTAATGAGTTTTTAATAATGAACATGGTCTCAGAGCAGCTTTACACAGATGATGTGGAGATAAAAATGAAGATGTTGTTTATAAGTGTAAGTTTGTCCCTGATGAACAAGTCGGTGGAGACTGTGGTAAAGGAAAAACTCCCTGAGATGCAGAAGGAAGAAACCTTGAGAGGAACCAGACTCAAGAGGGAACCTCTTCCTCTTCTGGGTGCCACCGATGATAAACAATGTGGAGGTGCAGTGATGGAGATCAAAGCAAACTGTAGTCCTGAGTCAGTGTAGCAGACTGTTGACTACAGTCCAAATCCATCCTCAAAGCTCCTGTTCTTACTCCAGGATTTCATGGGTATTAATGAGAAACATCTCCAGCTGCACAGAGTCGCCTCCAATCGAAGAGAACATCATCCAGAGGCAGACCAGGACGAAGTGGACAGAACCTCAGAAGCATGTTTTACTCGACTGAGAGAAAAAGAGGGGTGACAGGGAGAGATAGAGAGAGAGAGAGAGAGAGAGAGAGAGAGAAGAGGAGTGAGAGAGAGAGAGAGAGAGAGAGAGAGAGAGAGAGAGAGAGAGAGAGAGAGAGAGAGAGAGAGAGAAGAGGGTGACAGGAAGAGAAGGATATGGATTATTAAGTCTCCTTATTGTTGTATGAAAGTTAATGTCACTGTGCAGTTTGGACTCTGGTAAGATTCACTGTAGCAGCAGAACTAAAAGGGAGAAGCAGAAGGAAACACAGACATGAGGATCTCTGGGATGAGGCGACCCACCACACCACCATCAACAAACCTGAGTGAGCGTGTGAGAGTGAGGAGGCGACAGCATCCAAATATCCCAGTTCACCAAACACTCTATATCCATGATCCCTCCAGATCTGCTCCTTTACCTCACAAACACCTACTGACTAAAGACTCCACTAAATAAATGTGTTCAGCCTCGACTTGAACACTGAGACTGTGTCTGAGTCCCGAACACTGATTGGAAGGCTGTTCCATAACTGTGGGGTTTATAAGAGAAAGATCTGCCCCCTGCTGGAGTCTTCATTATTTGAGGACCCAACAAATAGCCTGCACCTTTTGATCTAAGTAGGCGTGGAGGATCATCCTGGTACAGAAGTTCACTCAGATACTGCGCGTGAGGCGTTAAGTGCTTTATCGTCAGTAGTAGTATTTTATAATCAGTGTGAGATGGAATTGGGAGCAGTGTAGATGATTAAAACAGGGCTGATGTGATCATATTTTCTAGATCTAGTGAGGACTCTTGCTGCTGCATTCTGAACTAACTGAAGCTTATTTCTGCACTTACTCCAACACCCAGACAGTAAAGCGTTACAGTAGTCTAATCTAGATGTTACAAAAGCATCAACTAGTTTTTCTGCATCCTGTAACGACATCATATTTCTAATTTTAACAATATTTCTAAGGTGAAAGAAGGAGATCCTGGTGATATTATTCACGTGAGACTCAAAGGAAAGACTCGGGTCAATAATCACACCGAGGTCTTTAAATGTTTATTTCTAGCTGCATGTGGTCCTAGTAAAAGTACTTCTGTCTTATCTGAGTTGAGCAGAAGAAAGTTATTAAGCATCCACTGTCTAATGTCCTTTACACACTTCTCAACATTGTTAAGCTGATCTCTCTCATCTGGCTTTGCTGAAATATACAGCTGTGTATCATCAGCATAGCAATGGAAGCGAATCCCATGTTTATGAATCATTTTACCAAGAGGCAGCATATATAAAGAGAAAAGCAGAGGGCCTAAGACAGATGCTTGTGGAAGACCAAACTTTACCTCAGAGAGTGTGGAGAACTCACCATTTACATCAACAAACTGATAGCGATCAGTCAAATAAGACCTGAGCCAAGAGAGAGCTGTTCCCTTTATTCCTACAACGTTCTCCAGTCCAGCAAGCAGGAGATGATGATCAATGGTGTGAAAAGCTGCACTGAGGTCGAGCAAAACAAGTAAAGAGACAAAACCCTGATCAGAGGCCAATAACAGTCATTTACCACCTTAACTAGCACCTGACCTGAATCCTGTTGAGATGCTGTGGCATGACCTTAAAAAGGGGGTTCATGCTGGAAATCCCTACAATGTGGCTGAATTACAACAATTCAGCAGAGATGAGTGGAGCAAAATTCCTCCACATCGCAGAAACAGACTCAGTGTAAGTTATCACACACGCTTAATTGCAGTTGTTGCTGCTAAAGGCCCAACCAGTTACTAAGTTTAGGGGGCAAACACTTTTTCACACAGGGCAATGTAGTTTTGGATTTTTTTTCCCCTCAATAATTAAAACCTTTATTTAAAAACTGCATGTTGTTCACTTGTGTTATCTTTTACTAATATTTAAATTACCACTGTATTTTTGTATTTGATACAATTTGTATACAATTCCCCAAATTTCCCATTCATTCCCCTTAATTTCTTGAAAATTCCCATCAATCCCAATATTTTAATTTTTCATTGCCATTTCAGTAGGTATGTGTAGTGCTGAGACGGATGATCCGCTGTGGTGACCTCTCACAGGAGCAGCCTTAAAAAGAAGATGTGAAATTTCTATTTTTAACATGTACTCCGTCGATTCTGCCACCAACACATGGCATTTGTTTTCCTTGTGTATCGACTCTGATTCTGATTCTGACTCTGATTCTGACTCTGATTCTGACTCTGTGCTGATTTGTATTGGCCGCCTCCAGCCGGCGCGATGACGTAATTATGACTTCGGCACTAAATCTAAATGCTACAGCGGCGGGGCAAGATGGCGCCGTGGAAAGTCTTGGCCTTGTGAGCTGATGAACAATTTGGGTATTTCTCACAAATGAATATGCAAATAGTATAAAGTTGGTAAATTCTATCTATATGTTGCTTATAGTTGCAGAATTTGATTAATATAGATGTTGGAATAGCACGACTTGATAATAGTAAATCATCAACAATTACGCTACGTAACTCAGTGAAATGCCGGAGGATCTTGGCACAGAGATGGAGCTCAATGCTGTAAAGGAGAAGAGAGGTTTTAACGATACTCACTCTTATACCTGTAAAGTTAAAAGCGGAGGAAATTTAATTCTTGTCGAACTACACCAAGCAAAAATCAGCCTCCCAAAAGACAGAAATATGTTGTTGACTCATCTGCTAATCAAAGTAAGCTTTCTTTGAGTGATGTGCAGGAGAATATCATTCGAATTCTCTCAGAGAAAATTAATGAAATCAAATCAAATCAAACAAATCAAATTTCAAATCAAATTTTATTTGTCACATACACATACATACAGGGTAAGACATGCAGTGAAATGCTTTAAGAGATCCGATCAGCTTGAAAGAATGGTTAAAGAAAATTCTTCCAACATTGAAGCCTTAGGAAAATCTCTTACTTCAGTGCATGATGATGTGATAGTTTTGCAGAAAGAAAACGAAATGCTAAAAAATGCGAATACTCTCATGGAAAGAAAGGTCAAAGAAATGCACATAAAAATTCCGGATCACAGGAACGCTACAGCCGCAGGTGGTGCCTGCGTTTGTATGGGCTGTCCGAACAATCCAACGAGAATGTTAAAATGAGGTCCATGGAAGTATGCAAAGCGGTGGTTTCGGGCACAGATAAACATATTGTAGGAGAAGGTTTGGATGTGGCACACCGTCTGGGCCGACTTAAAACCTCGGATGTGGACAGAAAAGTGAAACCAAGACCGGTGAACATAAGATTCATTTCTCGTACAGCTAGGGATTTAATTTGGAGAGACTCAAAGAACAACGAGTATCTATTCACGAAGGGGCTGTGGTTTAAGGAGGACCTGACTGCTTTCGACAGAGAAGCACGGAATCGACTTTGGCCTGACTGTGGAGAGAGCAAGGAAAGAAGGCAAAAATTCGTATTTCAGCGGAGGGAGGGCTTTCGTCGATGGTAGAGAGATTCGTCCTGAAGATGATAATGGAGCTACATAATTTTGATCGGCTCGCTGCAGTCTGAAATCGGTAGCATTGTTAATAATAATATAGTGATCTTTGTTCGGAACGAAATATATGCATAGTTTAGCAAGAATTTTTGGATGTTATTTGTGAGAATCCTGTTATTTAATAGTTTATAGTTTAGACGTTAATTGACTCTTGTAGTTCTTTTTTTGAAGTAATCATTTCAACATTTATGTCTCTTTCTTTATTTTCTATTAATGCCAGAGGTCAAATCAAATCAAATCAAATTTTATTTGTCACATACACATACATACAGGGTACGACATGCAGTGAAATGCTTTTAACGACGGTCCGGCATGAGGGAATAAAATAGGGTAAAAAAGGGGAATAAAAATATAAATATAATAAAATTTAAAGAAAAATATAGTAAGAAAAAGGCAGATAAATAGAGATATCAAGATATATAAATATATATGTATATATACATATATACTTATATATACACATACACAGAAAATGTTTATGGCAGTGTGCAGTTAACCAGTAAACAACAGTAAACAGTAAACAAGTTAGGCATGGTTTTTGATTGTCCATGAGTGTCCGTGTGCAGTAAGGTGTGGTGTAAAGTGACCTTGTGCGGAATGGTGTGGTATAAAAATAAGAATATAAGAAATATGAAATAAATATGAAAAAGAAAATGAAAAGTGCACTGTGCTGTGCAAGTCCAGTGTATAATATGCCGTAGCACGAAAAGTGTGATTGTGCAGGGGAAAAAAGGGTGATGATGGAGAGAGTGGGCCAGTTTTTAGATCCTGGGTGTTTCCTGGTTTAAACACCGAATGGCCTGCGGGAAGAAGCTCCTCCTCATTCTCTTTGTGTTCGCCTTCAGGGAGCGGAAGCGTTTCCCCGAACGCAACAGAGAAAAGAGTCCATTGTTGGGATGGCTGAGGTCCTTCACGATTTTCCTGGCTCTGGTCCTGCACCGCGTGCTGTAGATGTCCTGCAGGTCAGGGAGCTCAGTGTGGATGGTACGTTCAGCTGAACGCACCACCCTCTGGAGGGCTCGCCTGTCCTGCATGGTGCTGTTCCCGAACCAGGAAGTGATGCTACCAGGTATTCGTGATCTCGTGAAGAGAAAAGCTTTCTTTTTGTATTGCAAAAAGAAATATGTTGATTTTTGTTTAATTCAGGAAACGCATGCATGTCCTTCAGATGTTGGGTTTTGGAAAAATCAGTGGGGAAAAGAGATTTGGTTGTCATTTGGCAGCAACTGCTCAGCAGGTGGCGCTATTTTACAAGATAAATTTACAGGGCAAATATTACACGGCGAAAAAGATGATGGTGGTAGATGGATATTACTTGTGTTAGATAAAGATAATGAACAATTTGTGTTAGTCAATTGTTATGCCACTAATAACAAAAAAAAACAACAGTAAATTTTTTTCGGAAATTGAATCTAGGATACAGCATTTCATTGGTCTATATCCTTCAGCCAGGGTTATTTGGGGAGGGGATTTCAATACTGTGTTTAATGAAACTATTGATAGATGGCCTCATAAAGCTAGACCGGGCCCTTCTAGTGAGTCGGTTGGTGTATGTTTAAGACTGGGCCTTACTGAAGTTTGGCGTTATAAGTATCCAGACAGGAAAGAATATACATGGAGTAATAAGCACTCGTCTCTGCATTCTCGTATTGACTATTGGTTAGTGTCTAATGATTTACCTAATAATGTGACCTCTGTATTGATAGAACCTCAAATAATGACAGATCATAAAGGAATATTTATTAAAATAAATATGGTACAAGGTAAATCAGTCAAAAAACATAGCGGTTATTTGAAATTAAATAATAGTTTACTTGAAAATGAAGGTTTAAAGGAAAATATTAAAGGTATTATTGAAAAATATAGGAGAACTGCAGATTTAGAAAAAACGTATGGAAAGTATTGGAATTATTGAAGTTTGACATTAGAACCGCATTTATCAAAGAAGGAAAATTGCAATCAAAAAATAAAAAAATTAAAGAAAAATTCATTATTAAAGGTAATTTTAGTTTATATAGAAAAAAAACGAAGCTTTCACTGATTGTGATTTACAAAAATTAGATAAAATTTCTGAGGATAAATCTCGAGGGGCAATTATCAGAACCAGGCTTAAATGGCTAGAAAAAAGAAAAAAAAGAAAAAGAAAAAAAGAGGGAAAAAATACGAAATATTTTTTCGGCCTTGAAAAAAGAAACAGAGTTTTTTCCTTAATTTCAAAATTAAGGATTAACAATAAATTAGTAGATAATTCCTCAATTATCTCGGAATACAGTGAGGAAAATAAGTATTTGAACACCCTGCAATTTTGCAAGTTCTCCCACTTAACCCTAACCCTAACCCTAACCCTAGAGCTGTCCAAAGACACTAGAGACAAAATTGTACACCTCCACAAGGCTGGAAAGGGCTACGGGGAAATTGCCAAGCAGTTTGGTGAAAAAAGGTCCACTGTTGATTGGAGCAATCATTAGAAAATGGAAGAAGCTAAACATGACTGTCAATCTCCCTCGGACTGGGGCTCCACGCAAGATCTCACCTCGTGGGGTCTCGATGATCCTAAGGAAGGTGAGAAATCAGCCCAGAACTACACGGGAGGAGCTGGTCAATGACCTGAAAAGAGCTGGGACCACCGTTTCCAAGGTTACTGTTGGTAATACACTAAGACGTCATGGTTTGAAATCATGCATAGCACGGAAGGTTCCCCTGCTTAAACCAGCACATGTCCAGGCACGTCTTAAGTTTGCCAATGACCATTTGGATGATCCAGAGGAGTCATGGGAGAAAGTCATGTGGTCAGATGAGACCAAAATAGAACTTTTGGGTCATAATTCCACTAAACCTGTTTGGAGGAAGAAGAATGATGAGTACCATCCCAAGAACACCATCCCTACTGTGAAGCATGGGGTGGTAGCATCATCTTTGGGGTGTTTTTCTGCACATGGGACAGGGCGACTGCACTGTATTAAGGAGAGGATGACCGGGGCCATGTATTGCGAGATTTTGGGGAACAACCTCCTTCCCTCAGTTAGAGCATTGAAGATGGGTCGAGGCTGGGTCTTCCAACATGACAATGACCGAAGCACACAGCCAGGATAACCAAGGAGTGGCTCTGTAAGAAGCATATCAAGGTTCTGCCGTGGCCTAGCCAGTCTCCAGACCTAAACCCAATAGAGAATCTTTGGAGGGAGCTCAAACTCTGTGTTTCTCAGCGACAGGCCAGAAACCTCACTGATCTAGAGAAGATCTGTGTGGAGGAGTGGGCCAAAATCCCTCCTGCAGTGTGTGCAAACCTGGTGAAAAACTACAGGCAACGTTTGACCTCTGTAATTGCAAACAAAGGCTACTGTACCAAATATTAACATTGACTTTCTCAGGTGTTCAAATACTTATTTGCAGCTGTATCATACAAATAAATAGTTTAAAAATCATACATTGTGATTTCTGGATTTTTTTTTATATTATGTCTCTCACAGTGGACATGCACCTACGATGACAATTTCAGACCCTCCATGATTTCTAAGTGGGAGAACTTGCAAAATAGCAGGGTGTTCAAATACTTTATAAATACTAAATAATTTTCCTCACTGTATGTTGCACAGTTTTTTAGTAATTTGTATTCCCCCGTATCAGCCTCTTCCGGCATTGATACTTTTCTAAATAGCTTGGTGAGTGATGCCAAAAAAATAAACCAGAACTTTCAGAATATTTGTGATAAAGAAATAGATATCGAAGTGGTGAGAGAGTGCAACCTATTAAAGACTAACAAATCTCCAGGCAACGACGGACTAAATGGAGAATTTTATAAGACTTTTGCTAAAGAACTTTCACCCTTTTTGTTGTTAGTATTTGTAGAAGCTCTACAAAATGGTGAATTGCTGGTTTCAGTAAAACAAGGAGTTATAACATTGATTCCCAAACCTAATAAAGACAAGTTACTCATTAAAAATTGGAGGCCTATTAGTTTGTTAAATATCGATAGTAAACTGTTTGCAATGATTTTTGCTAGGAGACTGAAGCAAGGTTTAGACGTCATATTAGGAATAACATTAGACTAGTTTTAAACATGATTGACTATAACCACTTTATTGAGGATGATTTGCTCATGCTACCTCACAAAGATTTAATATTGACTGCTGTTTCAGGCCTTAAAATGAATTTAGATAAATCTGTATTATTTCCCCTTAAAGAAAATAGACAATATTCCAGTTAAACATCCGCTAACGAATTTGGGTGTAATAATTTGTAAAAATGAAAAGCAAAGGAGTCAGTTAAATTTTGAGCCAATTATTGAGAAAACTAAGAAGAGATTTCATTTGTGGTTAATGCGGGACCTCGCAATATTTGGGAGGGTTTTATTATCAACGGCAGAAGGTATATTTAGATCTGTGTATACATCATTATCATTAGAAGTTCCTTCCATGATTATTAAGGATCCAGATCGAATTCTTTATAACTTTATTTTGAGGAAAAAAACACATTATTTTAAAAAAAGAGATCATTTGTAATACTTAAGAGCAGGGGGGATTAGAGGTCTTAGATTATAATACTCTTAATGGCACATTTAAAATTAAATGGTTAATAGAGTTTATAAAGAATAGAGATGGTCCTTGGAATGTATTTTCTAATTATATGTTTAAGAGTCTGGGGGGCATTGATTTTTTGTTGAAATGTAAATTTTCTGTGGATAAAAACTGTTTTAGAAATTTCCCCACTGTGGGACGAATAAAGGTTTATCTTATCTTATCTTATCTTATCTTAAATTCCTGTTAAATTGGCCGGTTTTCACAGACAAGCCCTGCTAGCATGGAGATTGGTGTATAAGCACAATTTTTCACCCCACAACTGTTTCATATGGAATAACAAAGATATATTATTTAAAAACAAATCTTTATATTATTATACTTGGTTTAATGAAGGTATTCTTATAGTAAGACACTTATTTAATTCTCATGGTTACTTGTTGTCATATACTGAATTTCTTCAAAAATTTCAATTACCAGTTAAACCGGGAGAATTTGCTGTTGTTATTGCCGCAATTCCAAAGAGTGTGACAATACTTCTAAAAAACTATATTTTAGAAGGAATCGACGTGGTTAATCCGTGTAAGAGCATTTTTATTGAGAATGTTGATGTTTTAAAACAATAGTGTTGTAATAAGATAATAAGGAATGCTCTCTGTTCTGTATCTTTACCTGCAGCACACTCTTTTTGCTCTTCTTTTTGCTCTTCTTTTTGCTCTTCTTTATTTGGTTATATTTCTTGGGTTAAAGTATGGAAACTGCCAAACAGGTTTTGTATAAATAACAAAAATAAGGAAGTGTCTTGCAGAATACTCCATGGAATTGATTGTGCTAAGCATGTTTTGGAAAGATTTAAGCTGAATATTTCATTTTTCTGTGAATTCTGTGGTCAAGAAAAAGAAACCATTTTGCATCTTTTTTTTCATTGTATTTACTCAAGGTTATTCTGGAAAGATATAGAATTCTAAATTAATAAAAAAATTGAAAGTGGGATAGAAATATGTATATTTGATGTGCTGTTTTATACAGAACGTAAAAACTTGAATTGTGAACAACAATATATTATACATTTGCTTGTTTTATTAGGAAAATTCCATATTCATAAGAAAAAGTGGGTTTAATGTAGACCAAACTTTTCCCATTTTATTAATGACTTCAATTTGTATATGAATCTCTTGAAAAAAAAAAGAAACAAAAAAACACTGAAAACATGTACTGCTCTGAAAACTTTAAAATTTATGTCATTTTCTTTTTTATTTACAGTGTTTTGTTTATTTATTATTATTTTTTATTATTACTTTTATTTATTTATTTTCTCCCTGTAAATAAGTGTTAATTTAACATGAATATGTAATACCTCTTGTTCTTTTGGCATTAATTAAAAAAATAAAAAATACAAATAAAAATGCTTCAGCGGCTGCAAACTGACGTGGTGACTGTACGCGCATCTGATTGGTCGCGCAGTAACCACGGCAACCGCGTGTTGTCTTCCGTGAACGCACAGTAGTGTCGCGCTCAGTGCGCATGCGCCACGGAGAAAGTTGTTCAGTAGAAAACCCGGAGCTAAGCGCTAATTTGTAGAGAAGTTGAAATGGCGCATTACAGAGTAAGTGTGTTTTATTTACAGTCTGTATGTGTGGGTGGAGTCGTGCTGCGCTGCAGGGACTGTTTTATCTGCGCTGTACTTCAGTTTGTCTGCACGCGCACGATACAGTCCCGGCGCTGCTTCTGTTAGCATGCTGCTACATGCTAATGGAGACCAGCGCGTGCGCGTCCCTGCGGCTCCGCTACCGGTTATAAACACAAGTTTGATTTATTATTTATTACACACACTCCTTTATTTTACTATAAATATATCACCCACTTCCACACAATGTATATAATTATTAGTTTAACTGTATTAGTTATTTTAGTAAACAAATTCATGGTGTAGATGGTAGATGTTCTCCTGACCCTGTGTGTGTGTGTGTGTGTGTGTGTGTGTGTGTGTGTGTTTTCCAGGCCTCAGAGTCGAAGCGTGAGCAGTTCAGGAGGTACCTGGAAAAGGCAGGGGTTCTGGACAGTCTCACTAATGGTGTGTGCTTCTAATGATGATATCTCCTGAACTTCACATGTCCACCTCTAATCTTCTTCTCCTGTTCACTTCCACAGTGCTGGTGGCCTTATACGAGGAGTCAGATAAACCCAGCAATGCCTTGGAGTATCTTTCACTAGTTTCTGTAACACACACACACTCACTATAAGGTGTAAGGATTCTGGATAGAACTAATTGTGTCCATCCATCTGGTTGTTGATCCTTAGTGAGTATTTGTTAGGTTTATAAAGCAGCACCTGTCTGCAGGAGATCCAGAATCCAGCCAGGTGGAGGTTCTCCAAGGGAACCTAGAGGAACTGCAGCAGAAATATGACCTGCTACAGGAGGAGAACCGTGAGCTCAGGAACCGGGTGAGGAAAGTCACCATCTCCTTCAGATATAAACATAACCCTGGCCCATTCAACTCTAAAATAACTTTAAAATATTACTTAATGAGTTAATTTAACAAGCAGCTTCTCTCTCACTCACACACACACTTGGATCTGGACCTCCTGTACAGCAGTCCTCTTCCTGGTTAGAGCAGGCAGGTTTGATTGGGAATGAAGAGGCTGGGGTTGTTTGAGGGATGATGATTATGCAGTTCTCAAGAACAGGAAATGCATCATTTCTAATTCACATGGTCACAACATCAACAACTAAGTAACAGGAGGTGATATGGCCATCGGCGGTATTTCAGTTTGCCACAAGATGGCGTCAGAGACTCACTGACTGTACTCTTCTACTCCTGTTACATCCACACTCAACAACCCGCTCTCTCGGTGTCTCTGTGTGTCTCTGTGTGTCTCTGTGTGTGTGTGTGTGTGTGTGTGTGTGTGTGTGTGTGTGTGTTTCCGTGTTTCTCAACAGTTGCTGCAGTATGAACCAGCTGCTGATGATGCAGGAGCAGAATGACTAACAGCCTGTTTTTTTGTTTACATTAGTTACTTTTTATTTATTGTTCTGATTAGTATTAAGAGCAATTATAATGTTAAGAGCATTAATACTGGATGTCATATGTTTTGTTAATAAGATGTGACAAGAAGTGATGGAGAATAAAACATTCCTTTTTTGCTTTCTGTTCAGTACTGAGTCTCGGAATCATCGATTTACAGCTACACACACACACACACACACACACACACTCATTCACATTCAATTCAGTTCATGTTTATTTGTGTTGAGCTTTTAATAATGAACATGGTCTCAGAGCAGCTTTACACAGATAATGTGGAGATAAAAATGAAGATGTTCTTTATAAGTGTAAGTTTGTCTCTGATGAACAAGTCGGTGGAGACTGTGGTGAAGGAAAATCTCCCTGAGATGCAGAAGGAAGAAACCTTGAGAGGAACCAGACTCAAGAGTGAACCTCATCCTCATCTGGGTTCCACTGAATGTCCATTTATTACAGATAAACGATGTTGAGGTGCAGTGATGGAGATCAGAAGAAGCTGTGGTCCTGAGTCCGTGTAGCAGACTGTTGACTTTAACTACAGTCCAAATCTTCAAAGCTCCTGTTTTTACTCCAGATTTACATGGAACCACCCAAGGCGTTGATGAGAAACATCTCCAGCTGCACAGAGTCGCCTCCAAACAAAGAGAACATCATCCAGAGGCAGACCAGGATGAAGTGAGAAGATCCACGGATGGAAGAGGAGCAGGAACAGTGATCACTGGAACCTCAGGAGCATGTTTAACTCGACTGAGAGAGAGAGAGAGAGAGAGAAGAGGGTGACAGGAAGAGAAGGATATGGATTATTAAGTGTCTTTATTGTTGTATGAAAAGAGACGACCCACCACACCACCATCAACAAACCTGAGTGAACGTGTGAGAGTGAGGAGACGACAGCATCCAAATATCCCAGTTCACCAAACACTCCATATCCATGATCCCTCCAGATCTGCTCCTTTACCTCACAAACACCTACTGACTAAACACTCCACTAAATAAATATGTGTTCAGCCTCGACTTGAACACTGAGACTGTGTCTGAGTCCCGAACACTGATTGGAAAGTTGTTCCATAACTGTGGGGTTTATAAGAACTAAAAGCACTTAACGCTCTTACGCCGCAGTATCTGAGTGAACTTCTGTACCAATATGATCCTCCACACCTACTTAGATCAAAAGGTGCAGGCGATAGATAGATAGATAGATAGATAGATAGATAGATAGATAGATAGATAGATAGATAGATAGATAGATAGATCGATCGATAGATCTTTATTGTCAGTGCATTGTACAGGTACAGCAACAAAATGCAGTTTGGCATCTACCAGAAGTGCAAAATGTAGCAGTCGTGCAAAAGTGCAGATAAACATGTATCATATTTACAGCAGGTGATTTATATGTAAGCATGTGTACAGTGAATAAATATAAGGCAGTAACAGTGCAGAGACACGTGGACATCATTAAGAAGTACAGAATTGGTTCTGAGGCGATGGCATTGAAGAGGAAATAAAGTGAAGGTTACAGGATTATGGCTTTTAACCTCTTAGGCTTCTGGGTTGCGTGAGCGCAACAAATATCCCAGTGTTCAGGTGTTAATGTTTAGCAATAGATGAAATAAAAAGGTAGAAGAGTAACCATGACTATACATCATTCTAAAGCTCTCAGCCTCAAGCAGTGATTTCAGATCTCTGTGTTTTAATGGAAAACATATACTGAATGTATTTGCTGAATGTGTGTGAGCAGTACACAACAACAACATGCATAAAAAACTGCACTACACACATTATTATTGTAATAGCAAGTCACAAACACATCCACTGCTGCTGATCCCCGTTTATTAGGAAAGATAAGGGTCCAGTGAACAACATGCTGTAAAGCATTTCTGCTCCAAACAAACAATTGTGTTGTAATTTAGATGTTTGTTCCTCTGTTTACGTCACAGAACTTCGGCTGGTGTTTGTGTTTATATATTTCTGAATAACTTTCACATAAAAAAATCTTGGTGACAAAAAACAAATATGGCTGGTAGAATATAGTGTTACAAAACTGTTGAGACCACAAAAAAAAAAAAATAAAAAAAAAATAAATAAAAAAAAAAAAAGGAAAAGAGTATAAATCTTGGGTGGAGTCTCCTCTCTCTCTCTCTCTCTCTCTCTCTCTCTCTCTGCAGGCTCCGCCTCTCATTTCAAACCTTTTATTTCCAGTCAGTAGCATTATGGAAACAAAATGACTGATGGAAAATGTAGCCAATAAGTGCAGGATTGTAACGATATATGGGAGGAGTTTATTCTCCACGTGTGTGAGGCTTAGTTTTATTACTCTTTATAACCACGTGCGTAGTGACGAACCAGGAAGTGATGCTGCTCTCAGGTCAACATAAACAGCTGTTTATAGCTCGTGCTAACTGGACTTTGTTTACAAAAAAAAACAAAGAAAACAAGGAAAAATCAAGGATAAAATCAAATAAGTTGTTTTATCTGAAATTTGCAAAAAAGCAGCGATGTGGAAAATATTTTTGGGGGCGGAGCAACAACAGAGACATGAAGCTCTACATCTGTTAATTACAATAAATCTCCCCTTATAGCTTTATATGATTTTATTGGTTTTATTGCCTGTTTGTTTTTATAAGAGAAATGCTGAAAAAGTAAGTGTCTCTGTGTGTGTGTGTGTGTGTGTGTGTGTGTGTGTGTGTGTGTGTGTGTGTTGAGATTGGAATGGCCGCACATCAATATGAATGGTCATGACTGTAAAACAAGAGCTTGTAAAATAGATCTTATACTGTACACACTACCGGTAGAGCAGATTAGCCCTGTTTCACCATGTTTCATACGCATGCCCTCGAGAGAACAGCACGTAATCTGGAGAGAAAATGGAGGAAAACTAAATTGGAGGTATTTAGAATCGCGTATAAAGACAGTATGCTCAGCTACAGACAGGCGCTAAAAGCTGCTAGAGCTGAACACCTGAGCAAACTCATAGAAAACAACAAAAACAATCCCAGGTTCCTTTTCAGTACAGTAGCTAAACTAACTACAAATCAGGGCTCTGAAAATTGTGTTCCATCACAGTTTAGTAGTGAGGACTTTAAGAATTTCTTCACTGAAAAAATAGATAACATTAGAAACACAATTTGGCAGTTCAACCTCTGACACCATCTCCTGAGACAATCTCACCTACAACTCCACAACTCCACTGTTTTACATGTACAGGACAGGAAGAGCTGTATGATGTTATTACCAAAGCTAAATCAACAACATGTCAGTCAGATCCCATTCCAACTCATCTATTTCAATTCAATTCAATTCATTTTTATTTGTATAGCGCTTTTAACAATGAACATTGTCTCAAAGCAGCTTTACACAGATAATGTGGTGATTAAATGTAAATATGTTCTTTGTAAGTATGTTTGTCCCCGATGAGCAACTGTGGCAAGGAAAAACTCCCCGAGATGGCAAAGGAAGAAACCTTGAGAGGAACCAGACTCAAGAGGGAACCCATCCTCATCTGGGTTGCACCAAATGTCCATTTGAAGCATATATGCAAAGTTGCGGGGTACAGTGATGATGATCAGAAGCAAACTGCACTCCGAGTCAGTGCAGCAGACCGCTGACACCAACTACAGTCCAATCCGTCCTCAAAAGCACCCGTTCTACTCCGAATTAAATGGAACCACCCAAGGTGTTGATGAGAGACCGTCCGAGCTGCACAGAAGTGTGAAGATCCACGGAGGAGAGGGGCAGGAACAGTGGTCACTGGAGCCTCAGGAGCATGTTTAACTCGACCGAGAGAGAGAGAGAGAGAGAGAGAGAGGGTGACGGAAGAGAAGGATATGGATTATTAAGTGTAACTATTGGTGTATGAAAGTTAATGTCACTGTGCAGTTTGGACTCCGGCAAGACTCGCTATGGCAGCATAACTAAAAGAGAGAACCAGAAGGTAACACAGACATGAGGGATCTCTGGGATAAGAGACGACCCACCACACCACCGTTCAACAAACCCGAGTGAACGTGTGAATGTGAGGGGACGACAGCATACAAATATCCCAGTTCACCAAACACTCTATATCCATGCTCCATCCAGATCTGAGCCTTTACCTAAGAAAAATCTACTGATAAAAGGCTTGACTAAATAAATAAGTTTTCAACTTCGACTTGAACACTGAGACTGTGTCTGAGTCCCGAACACTGATTGGAAGGCTGTTCCATAACTGTGGGGTTTATAAGAGAAAGATCTGCCCCCTGCTGTAGTCTTCATTATTTGAGGAACCAACAGATAGCCAGCACCTTTTGATCTAAGTAGGCGTGGAGGATCATACTGGTACAGAAGTTCACTCAGATACTGCGGTGCGAGACCATTAAGTGCTTTATACGTCAGTAGTAATATTTTATAATCAATGCGAGATTTGATTGGGAGCCAGTGTAGACTAATTAAAACAGGGGTGATGTGGTCATATTTCCTAGATCTAGTGAGGACCCTTGCTGCTGCATTCTGGACTAACTGAAGCTTATTTATGCACTTACTCGCACACCCAGACAGTAAAGCGTTACAGTAGTCTAATCTAGAAGTAACAAAAGCATGAACTAGTTTTTCTGCATCCTGCAACGACATCATATTTCTAATCTTAGCAATCTACTGAAGGAAGTGTTCCATACAGCTGGTGAGCCTCTTCTGAATATTATTAACTCTTCACTATCGTTAGGTCACGTCCCTAAATCCCTCAAGTTATCAGTTATTAAGCCCCTCATTGAAAAACCTAATCTGGATCCAAACACGCTATCGAATTACAGACCAATTTCAAATCTGCCATTTCTGTCTAAGATTTTAGAAAAGATTGTCGCTGCCCAGTTCTGTTCCTACCTGAAAGAGAACAATATCTTTGAAGAGTTTCAGTCAGGTTTCAGGCTCCATTATAGCACAGAAACTGCCCTAGTTACAATCACTAATGACCTGTTTTTAGCTTCAGACCAAGGCTTCATCTCGCTGTTAGTTTTACTAGATCTTAGTGCTGCGTTCGACACTATAGACCATGATCTCCTCCTAGAACGCTTACCAAATTACATCGGCATTCAGGGACAGGCATTAAGCTGGTTTAAATCCTACCTGTCCGATCGTTACCATTTCGTAGATTTAAATGGAGAGCTATCCAGACTAATGCTAGTGAACTATGGCGTGCCACAAGGTTCAGTTCTTGGACCCCTGCTCTTCACAATATACATGCTTCCCTTAGGAAATATTATCAGAAGGCATGGAATTAGCTTCCAGTGTTATGCTGATGATACTCAGATATATATCTCATCTAAACTAGGCGATACAGCTCAATTAACTCGGATAACTGAGTGTGTTAAGGAAATAAGAGATTGAATGACCCATAACTTTCGACTTTTCAATTCTGATAAGATGGAGATTTTGCTCTTCGGCCCAAAAAACAGTACACAGAAGCTCCAGCATCTCATCCTGCAATTAGATGGATGTTCTGTAACCACTAGTTCAACGGTAAAAGACCTGGGAGTTATTTTAGAGCAACTTGACTTTTAAAAATCATATCAACCAAGTTACAAAACCAGCTTCTTTCACCTTAGAAATATTTCTAAGTTAAGAAGCATGTTGTCTATATCCGATGCAGAGAAGCTCGTCCATGCGTTCATGACCTCCAGAATAGACTACTGTAATGCATTACTAGGTGGATGTCCTGCATCATTAATAAACAAGCTTCAGTTAGTTCAGAATGCAGCAGCAAGAGTTCTTACAAGGTCAAGAAAATATGATCATATAAACCCGATCTTCTCATCCCTACACTGGCTTCCTGTTAAGTTTCAAATCCACTACAAACTACTGCTTCTTACTTATAAAACACTAAATGGTTTATCTCCATGTATCTCTCCAGTCTTCTAACACGCTACAACCCGTCACACTCCCTGAGATCTCAAAACTCTGGGCTTCTAGTAGTTCCTAGAATAGCAAATTCCACTAAAGTCGGTAGATCATTCTCACATTTAGCTCCCAAACTCTGGAATAGTCTTCCTGAGAGTGTTTCAGTGTTTAAGATTATGGACCTTAAAGAAGTAGATGCCGAACTCGCAAACATCCTGAACCATCTAGAGACGTACCAGTGCCAATTGGATCCCACTACATGTGTGGAGTTTTGACATTGGACCTCCTGGAGTGTGTAAAGGCTTTGGCATGGAGAAGCTGGTGCTGGATCTGTGATGATCACAAATATTGAGCTCAGTAGCTCCTAGTTTTATACCAAAGACTGTAGAAAGAACATCAATTATAATCTTATACTCCAGTGCTCATGTTAGTTCTCACTCTCCAGTGTTCTGTATTGTTGAAAGATTTATGATCAAACTCTTGATGTCACCCAAATGAGGATGGGTTCCCTTTTTAAGTCTGGTTCCTCTCAAGGTTTCTTCCTCATAACATCTAAGGGAGTTTTTCCTTGCCACAGTCACCACGGCTGCTCATCAGGGATAAACACACACCATTCACCTTAACTGTTGATTTCTGTAAAGCTGCTTTGAGAGAATGTCTGTTGTGAAAAGAGCAATAGAAATAAACTTGACTTGATTTGACTTGACTTTAGAGCAGAGGACAAGACGGCCCTAAAGACTGCAAGGGCCAAACTGTCTCATGCCATCAGAGGCGAATCGCGCACACGCCAAGAGAATCCACGGCCACTTCCAGGACAGCGGAGACACCCGGCACATGTGTCAGGGCATCCAGCTGATCACGAACTACAAGAGGACATCACCTGCTTGTGACCGTTACACCTCCCGCCCAGATGCGCTAAATGATTTCTACGCCCGGTTCAAGGTGCCGAACAACATGGTGGCGAGGACGACCATCCCTCCTTCCAGTGACCAGGTGCTCTGTCTAACCACAGCTGAAGTGAGTAAAACTCTATGCTGAGTTAACCCACAGATGTCTGTTGGACCTGACAACGTTCCTGGCAGAGTGCTCAGGGAATGTGCACAACAGCTAGTGGATGTCTTCACTGACATCTTTAACATCTCCCTGAGCAGCGCCATTGTTCCCACGTGCCTCAAGACGACGACCTTAGTTCCCGTGCTGAAGAATTCTACTGTCTCCTGCCTCAATGACTATTGTCCCATCGCACTCACACCCATTGAGGCTCGTCATGAGGCAGGTCAAGACACAGCTTTCACCTGCACTGGACCCCATGCAGTTTGCATATCGTCCAAATTAATCCACGGACGATGCCATCTCCACGACCCTTCATCTGGCCCTCACCCACCTAGACAACAAGGACCCTTATGTACGGATGCTGTTCATAGACTTCAGCTCAGCATTCAACACAGTCATTTCTCAGCACCTGATTGAGAAGCTGAGCCTACTGGGCTTGAACTCCTCTCTCTGTAACTGGATCCTGGACTTCCTGACTGGGAGACCTCAGTCAGTCCGGATCGGAAACAACATCTCCAGCGATAAAAAAAGCTTCTTGACTCTTGACTTGATCAGCGCCGCACCAGCGTGACCGATATCCCATTGTTTTTAGGTGTTAATGTTTAGCAATAGATTAAATAAAAAGGGAGAAGTGTAACCATGACAAACTATACAACATTTTAAAGGTCTAAGCCTC
Organism: Silurus meridionalis; assembly: GCF_014805685.1. Lineage (NCBI taxonomy): Eukaryota > Metazoa > Chordata > Actinopteri > Siluriformes > Siluridae > Silurus > Silurus meridionalis. The sequence goes on along the minus strand of NC_060893.1, from coordinate 27,816,218 downwards.
AAGCAGCGATTTCAGATCACTGTTTTTCAATGAAAAGCGTATACCGAATGTATTTGCTGAATGTGTGTAAGCACCATCTTAACTCAGAGACCTCAGCACACTTCACACTGCACCAGGCTGAGATCCTCCAGCACCTTCTGAGAGGTAAGTATACTTCAAGGCTCTTCTATGTTCTGGCACCGAGGTGGTGGAATGAACGCCCCCTAGATGTCCATACAGTGGAGTCCCTGGCAATCTTCAAGCGACAGGTGAAGACCTTCATCTTCCTGAAACACTTAAATTAGCACTTTCCAAGTTTGCTTTGTAGAATTCAAGAGTTATATTTATATTAAGTGTGTAATCTTGCGTACCAGTGTAGATTTATTCATTACTAGAGACACAAAGCACTTTTGTACATCGCTCTGGATAAGGGCATCTGCTAAATGCCACAAATGTCAAATCAAATAAAATTTTATTCGTCACATACACATACATACGACATGCAGTGAAATGCTTTTTAACAATGGTCCGGCATTCAAGTATAAAAGGGAATGCAATATAAAGGGAATGGAATGAGGAAAAACCAAGAAAAGAAAAAAAAAGAGGAGGTAGATAAATAAAAAGCATAAACTATATAAAATATATGTGAAAATGTGTATATACATAGATGTGTATAATAGTAAAAATTAAAGTGATTAACGTGATTGGCCTTAAAGTGTCTGTGTGCAGTATGGTGTGGTATAAAGTTGCAGTGTGCTGTGCAAGTCCAGAGTTAAAGTGACAACTCTGGACTTGGGAGCTCGGTGTGGATGGTATGTTCAGCTGAACGCACCACCCTCTGGAGGGCTCGCCTGTCCTGCATGGTGCTGGTACCGAACCAGGAGGTTCCCATCAGGATGCTCTCAATGGTACAGGTGTAGAAAGTCTTTAGCACCTGAGAGGGAAGTTTAAAGTCCCTTAAGTGTCACAGATGGTACAGACGCTGCCGGGCCTTCTTCACCAGGGTGTTGGTGTTACAGGACCAAGACAGGTCCTGTGTGATGTGAACACCTAGGTACTGGAAACCGTCCACACTCTCCACAGGAGTTCCGTTGATGTTTAGCGGTTGGTATGACCGCTCCTGCTGAAGTCCACTATCAACTCCTTAGTCTTGCTGACGTTCAGGGGAAGGTTGTTTTCCTGGCACCATCTCTCCAGGTTTTTAACTCCTGTAGGTAGGCCGTCTCCTCGTTGTTGTTGGAGTTGGAAGTGGCCACACAGTCATATATCTGTGAGTACAGCAGGGGTCTCAGAACACAACCCTGAGGAGCTCCAGTGCTGAGGGTGAGGGTGGATGAGGTGTGTTTGCCCACCCGTACAGCTTGTGGTCTGTCTGTCAGGAAGTTAGAGATCCATTGACACAGCGGCAGGCTGAGTCCCAGGACCTCCAACTTAGAGGTGAGTGTGGAAGGAATTATGGTGTTCAACGCTAAACTGTAATCCACAAACAGGATCTTTGCATAAATCCCTTTTCTGTAGTCCAGGTGCCTTATCGTAGTGTGTAGAAAATTTGTGATGGTGTCCTCAGTAGAGTGGTTCTGGTGGTACGCAAACTGTAGAGGATCCAGTGTGTCTGGTAGTGTCGCAGTGATGACGTCTCTGACCAGTCTCAATCACTACTGAGGTCAAGGCTACAGGGCGGTAGTCGTTGAGGCAGGCGGGCTGGGGCTTCTTTGGGACAGGAACAGTGGTGGACTGTTTGAAGCATGAGGGGACAACAAACAGTAAAAGGTTGAATATCTCTGTAAACACCGGTGCTAGCTGGTCCTGCTGCCTTCCTGGTATTCACTCTCTTCAATGCCCTCCTCAAGTCATGCTCCAAGATGGTGAGCGTGTTTACCTCTCCGGCTCTCTCTGCATTCATGCTGGTTGTGCCACTAGCGTGGTTAGCTGCAGCCTCAAAGCGAGCATAAAAGATGTTTAGCTCGTCTGCCAGAGAAGCGTCCGCATTCCCCTTTCAAGAAGATGGTATTCTATAGTCTGTGATTGTTGTTAGTCCCTGCCACAGGCTCCTAGAGCCACCATGTTGGAACTGTGACTCCAGTTTCCTCCCGTAGCGCCACTTTGCATCCTTCACCGCTCTGCGAACACTGTACAACGCAGCCTTGTACTCGTCCATGTCCCCGGTGTCAAGCCCCGTGTTGTAGGCAGCGGAGCGGGATCTCAAAGCATTACAGATGGTTTTATCCACCCACCCAATGTAAATGTAAATCCCGGTGCATTAGGAAAGATAATTCAATTCAATTCAATTCATTTTTATTTGTATAGCGCTTTTAACAATGAACATTGTCTCAAGGCAGCTTTACACAGATAATGTGGTGATTAAAAGTGAATATGTTCTTTATAAGTAAGTTTGTCCCTGATGAGCAAGCCGGTGGCGATAAGGCTTCACTGAACATGACGTAAAGCATTTTTGCTCCAACCAAACAATAGTATATATATATAGATGGTTAGATGGTTATACTTTTGTTCACACAGAACTTCGGATGTTTTTTGTGTATATGTTTTTCGAATAACTTTCGCATAAAAAAACGACATCTTGCTGGTAGAAAAAAGAAATATGGCTGGTAAAATATAGTGTTACAAAACAAAAGAGACCACACACACTAAAAAAAAAAAAAAAAAAAAAGGAAGAGGTGGAATCTCGGGCTGCAGTCTACAATCTATAGGCAGGTGCCCAGGTGACGTATATTCTGCACCACCGATCATTTCAAACCTTTTATTTCCAGCCAGTAGCATTATGGAAACAAAATGATTGATAGACAATGTAGCCAATAAGTCCAGTATTCTAATGATATATGGGAGGATTTTATTCTCCATGTGTGAGTCTTAGTTTTTTTACTATTTACAAACTCTTACTGGTCGAAGCAGCACGTGCTGTGATGAACCAGGAAGTGATGCAGCTTTTGGTTCTGCACAAACAGCTGTTCATAGCTCGTGCTAACTGGACTTTGTTTACAAAAAAAGAAAAAAAAAGAAACAAATGAATAGTCAAAAAAGTTGTTTTATCAGAGATTTGCACATAGCAGCGATGAGGATGGGGGTGGAGTAACAACAGAGACTTGGAGATCTACATGGAGATGCGATTTTACATTTGTAAGTTACAATAAATCTCACTTTATAGTTTTATACGATTTTATTGGTTTTATTGCCTGTTTGTTTTTATAAGAGAAATGCTTGAAAAGTGTGTGTGTGTGTGTGTGTGTGTGTGTGTGTGTGTGTTGTTGAGATTGAAATGGCCGCACATCAATATGAATGGTCAAGACTGTAAAACAAGAGCTTGTCTGCTACCTGATCATCAATATGAATACCAACTCAATATCAATATCCAAACATGTAGAACAAAAGCCTTTAATGGTCAGCAGGTCATTTCTATGCAGACTGTATGAATAGAGTCTGATTGAACACCTGAGTTTAGCAGGTGACTCTCAAACAGGGGGAGGAGAAAAGGATCAGACACAGTCTCAGATAAATGTTTGTAGGAATCTCATTTGTTATGAAAATCTTCATAAAATTTGATTTTAGAATTTTAGGAAATTTATATTCACTATTCAATTCATGTTTCAACTTTACACAGATAATGTGGAGACTGTGGTGAAGGAAAAACTCCATGAGATGCACAAGGAAGAAACCTTGAGAGGAACCAGACTCAAGAGGGAACCTCATCCTCATCTGGGTGCAATCGAAAGTCAATTTATTGTAGATATACGATGTTGTAGTGGGAAGATCCGCGGATGGAAGAGGAGCAGGAACAGTGATCACTGAACCCTCAGGAGCATGTTTAACTCGACTGAGAGAGAGAGAAGAGAAGGATATGGATTATTATGTGTCCTTACTGTTGTATGAAAGTTAATCAAACACCAAGTGTCTACTTTTTAAAGATATTTAAATTGTGTATGTCGCCCACTATTATCAGGAACTGTTAACATTTAAAGTTAAAAAGTGCAGTGGAGAGAATAAGTTTTTTTTAAACAAACTCAACAATGTTATAAACTGCAGCACTGCAGAAATGAAGCAGAACCTCATGTAGCTTCTTGATCTCTGTGACATATGGAGAAATTTTAATAAGAAACTGAGACAGTACACGTGGGCCCACTGCATTAAAAAAAACGCTCTCCCTGGTGAGATTGGATCTATTTTATGGTTTTAAGCATCAACTGACATATTTTACAAAATGTTTTATTTTTCCAGTAGGCATCTCGGACCACTGTATAGTTCAGTGTACAATCAGTAAAAATAATATGAAACCTACGAGCAGCTACTGGCATTTTAATACTGCAATTTTAGAAGATGCTAATTTTGGAGTCTTTTATTATTTATGGAATTGTTTTAATCTGGAGAAGCAGCTTTTAACCCCCTACAGCAGTGGTGAGATGTAACTAAAGTGCAAATCAAAGAATTCTGTCAACAGTACACTCGCAATGTCACGAGAGACATTTCCAGATCTCTAAAAGCTCTAGAGATAGAAATAGTGGAACTCCAGCATTTGTAGGCCACAGGAAATCGAGGGCATATTGAACCCCTTAAAAATAAAAAAAAGCCAAAATGAACGACCTGCTGGACACTGCAGTACAGGGGGCGCTGGTCTGCTCACGTTTAAAAAGCGTCACTAAGATGGATACTCCTTCTATGTTCTTCTTCACTTTAGAACAGAAAAAAGGACAGAAACGATTCATGCATGCTGTGTGAACAGAATCAGGTGATCTTGTGTCAGAGCCTTCTGAAATTCACCAGCAGACAGTCAGCTTCTCTTTGAATCTGTATAGCACAGAGAAGTCAAGGGAAACAGGTGGTGGAGAAGAGTTTCCTCAGAGACCTGCAAAAGTTCACAGAGTCAGTGGCAAAGGGGGGTTGGCCAGGGAGCTGACACTGGTTGAGCTTCAGAAGGCTCTCCAGAGCATGGAGAACAGGTGGGCACCAGGTACAGATGGTCTCCCTGTCAAGCTTTTCAAGGCGTTCAATATTTGACAATGTATACTTAATTCATGAAATTTTGGATGTCTCCATGGTATTGGGCTTAAAGATTGGTCTGATTTTCCTAGACCAGGAAAAGGCTTTTGACCGGGTTAAGCATGAATACTTGTGGAAGGTGCTGGAAAGCTTTGGGTTCAACCCTGGTTACATAGCCATGATCAAGGTGTTGTACATTGAAATTGAGAGTGTGCTGAAGGTAAATGGTGGATTATGTGCCCCTTTTAGAGTGTATAGAGGGATCAGGCAGGGCTGTTTACTATCAGGAATGCTGTACACTCTAGCAATCTAACCTCTTTTAACAAATCAGAGAAATGGTCTTTCTGGTTTTAATATTACACACTCTTAATGCTTCACCCTTCCTGTCAGTATATACAGGTGACATGGCTGTAATGGTGCGATCCCAGTCTGATGTGAATGTTTTAAAAGACATTGGTGTTTTATCATCAGCGAAAGTAAACTGGGAAAAAAGTGTGGCAGTTTTAGTGGGGGACTGGGGAGGTTGGGAGCTGACACTCCCAGGAGTCCTGGTGTGGAAAAGAGGTGGTTTTAAATACTTGGGTGTCTACCTAGGAAGTAAGTCACTACTCAACCCCCCTGCCTCACTACTTAACCCCCCTGCCACACCAACTACCTTCAAGCAAGCAAGGGTCATCCCCATCTTGAAGAAACCTGCTCCGGATCCATCAGACATCAACAACTACAGACCGGTATCACTTCTCTCCTTTCATTTTAAATCTCTGGAACGCACTGTTTTTAACCAACTGTCTGTCTATCTCTCACAGAACAACCTCCATGATCCGAACCAGTCTGGGTTCAAAGTGGCACATTCCACAGAGATGGCCCTTTTGGCTGTTTCTGAGAAACTGCATGCTGCTCGGTCAGCCAAGCTGTCATCTGTACTTATCTTCCTGGACCTTTTAGCAGCATTTGACACAGTTAACCACAAGACTCTCTTGTCAACCCTCAAGAGCCTCGGTATCCGGGGAACAGCATGGGAATGGTTTGCTTCCTACCTGGAAGGTCGCTCATACCAGGTAACAAGGAGGGGATCCACATCTGCCCCGTGCAGACTCACCACTGGTGTCCCACAAGGCTCGGTAATTGGTCCCCTTCTTTTCTCCCTTTATACCCACTCCATTGGTAAAGTCATATCCTCACATGGGTTTTCTTACCACTGCTATGCAGATGACACTCAACTTATCTTTTCCTTCCCTCCATCAGATGCCACAGCTTCCGCTCGGATCTTGGCATGCTTGTCAGACATATCTTCATGGATGAGTGCTCACCAACTAAAACTCAACCCCAGCAAAACAGAGCTGCTGGTCATCCCAGGTGATTCATCTCCAGCTCAAGATCTCCAAATAACACTTCATGACTCTCTGCTCTCCCCTTCAGCCACTGCTCGTAACCTTGGGGTAACTATAGACAATGAACTGTCCTTCTTCTCACATGTCGCTAATGTAGCTCGTTCCTGTCGATTTCTTCTCTACAACATCCGAAGGATTCGATCATTCCTGTCCACACAGGCTGCCCAGGTGCTTGTTCAGTCTCTTGTCATTTGAAGACTGGACTACTGCAACTCTCTGCTGGCAGGTCTTCCCCTGAACGCTATTCGCCCACTGCAAATGATCCAAAATGCAGCTACATGGCTTATGTTCAATCTGCACCACACCACCCCACACCACCCCACTAATGCTTTCTTCACTGGCTTCCAGTAGCGGCACATATCAGATTTAAAACACTGATGCTTGCCTACAAGGCCAAAAATGGACCAGCACCATCTTACCTCAAAAACCTCATCACTTCTCGCACTGCACCACGCTGTCTGAGATCCTCCAGCACTGCTCGACTGGTACCACCTTCTCTCGGAATGAGAGGTAAGTACACTTTAAGGCTCTTCTCTGTTCTGGCACCAAGGTGGTGGAATGAACTTCCCCTAGATGTCTGTACAGCAGAGTCCCCAGCTATCTATAAGCGACGATTGAAGACCTACACTTAAATTAGCACTTTCCAAGTTTGCTTTGTAGAATTCAAGAGTTATATTTATATTAAGTTTGTAATCTTTTGTGTGTCGCTCTGGATAAGGGTGTCTGTTAAATGCCGTAAATGTAAATGTAAGTAACGAGTTTCTAGGTAAAAACTGGGAAGGCACTCTGGAGCACATCAAGGGCAGACTGAGCAGGTGTAAGCGGCTGGTCCCGAAGTCCTACAGGGGGCATACGCTGGTGGTCAACAACCTGGCAGCGTCATTCCTGTGGCACAAGCTGGCATGTGTGGATCCGCTGCCAAACCTGCTAGTCAAGTCAAGTTGGACATAATGGACATAAAATCACTGGATTTCTCTTACCATTTTTTTACTGTAGACTTTTTAAAATATGGACTTAAAAAAAGGATTAAGAGCTGTGGAACACTACACTGGCTGCTGGAGGATTCCCTGGTCAAAGGGAGTTGTCTGGACATCTCCAGAGCAGCCACCCCCACACTGTTCAGAGCTCTTCTCTCTTTAAAGATCGTCACACTCTGGGAGCTGGTGAACATCACAGGGACAGACCTTTCACGAAGGGAGGACCTGGCAGCACGTATGGTACTATGGTCCCTGCGCATCGCCAACCAGCTCCTACACCACTGGAGGTTCACACTTACAGCAGAGGAGCGTGTTCAACTGAAGGACTATAAAATCAGTGAGAGCGGTCCTGAAGAGGGGGAACCCTTTACCCAGCTGGACAGCGCTCCTGACCTCGATGGGTGTCGTGGCCCCTTCCTGGAGTGCAGGGGTGCAGGAGAGATGAACTTTGGGACAGTGTTGGAGAAGCTGCTCTACAGGGCCTGTGTTAGGGTTTTAAATAAGAATAAACTGAGTGGGAGGGTGAACCCACAGTGGAGAAATATTCTTGGATTTAATGATGATATTAAACCAGAGTGGAGACACTGTACAAACCACTGTTAACCAAAAAAGCTGCCAACCTCCAGTGGAGGATTTTACACTGCATCATCTCTGTAAACTCTTATTTTAAACCCAGATGTTCTACAGGACGGTCTGTTCTGTTCACAGAGAGAAATTGTTTTTCACCCTTTTACTCACTGCTCCAGGTGACAGTCATTGTTTGTGCTTTTTAAATGTATTTTAAGTTACTTTAATGTGATTTTACTCTTCAGTGTTTTGAAACAAGGAGAAACAAGTTTATGTGCCAACTGATTCATTTTATTTTTGGGCAGGAGAAAATGGTTATATATCTGAGCAGGAAAAACAAAATAACACAAAATGCTGATTATGACACAATCAGAATTTTCTCCAGACTGACGAAATCAAGGGTTTTGGTTGATGTTAATGCGTATAAGAGTGTAGGGGATGTGAAGATGTTTGAGGTTGTGTGGTGTAAAGAGGCTCTGTGTTCTGTAAAAGAAGAATTGTATTTTGCACCAGAGCTGAACTAAATGATCACACGCCCATCCACCAACCTTTAACTGTCATTACCTGATTTTATTTTATTTATCAAATTATCTTTTTTTATTATTATTATTATTATTCAAATGACAAATCAACACTGATACCATCTGACATTAAACATGACTAATGTCAAATAAAGGATTCTCTTCTTCTTCTTCTTTCGGCTGCTCCCATTAGGGGTCGCCACAGCGGATCATCCGTCTCCATACCACCCTGTCCTCTACATCTGCCTCTTTCACAACAACTACCTGCATGTCTTCCCTCACCACATCCATGAACCTCCTCCTTGGCCTTCCTCTTTTCCTCCTACCTGGTGGCTCCATCTTCAGCATTCTTCTACCAATATAATTCATGTCCCTTCTCTGCACATGTCCAAACCATCTCAATCTCGCCTCCCTCACCTTGTCACCAAAACATCCTACATGCGCTGTCCCTCTAATAAACTCATTTCTAATCTTGTCCATCCTCGTCACTCCCAACGAAAACCTTAACATCTTTAGTTCTGCTACCTCCAGCTCTGCCTCCTGCCTTTTACTCAACGCCACTGTCTCTAATCCATACAACATCGCAGGTCTCACCACAGTCCTATAAACTTTCCCTTTCATTCTTGCAGATACCCTACTATCACAAATCACTCCTGTCACTCTTCTCCACCCACTCCACCCTGCCTGCACTCTTTTCTTTACTTCTCTAACACACTCTCCATTACTTTGCACTGTTGACCCCAGGTACCTGAACTCCTCCACCTTCTTCACCTCTTTTCCTGCAACCGCATCACTCCACTGCCCTTCCTCTCATTCACACACATGTACTCTGTCTTACTCCTACTGACTTTCATTCCCCTTCTCTCCAGCGCATATCTCCACCTCTCCAGGCTCTTCTCAACCTGCTCTCTACTCTCATCACAAATCACAATATCATCTGCAAACATCATAGTCCAGGAGACTCCTGTCTGACCTCGTCCGTCAACCTGTCCATCACCACTGCAAACAGGAAAGGGCTCAGGGCCGATCCTTGATGCAGTCCAACCTTCACCCTGAACCAGTCTGTCGTACCTACTGCACACTTCACTGCTGTCACACTGTCCTCATACATGTCCTTCACCACCCTCACACACTTCTCTGACACACCTGACTTCCTCATACAATACCACAACTCCTCTCTTGGCACTCTGCCATACGCTTTCTAAATCCACAAATACACAATGCAATTCCTTCTGTCCTTCTCTATACTTCTCCATCAACATCCTCAAAGCAAATAAGGCATCTGTGGTGCTCTTCCTTGGCATGAAACCATACTGTTGCTCACAGATGGTCACCTCTTCTCTCAGCCTGGCTTCCACTACTCTTTCCCATAACTTCATGGTGTGACTGATCAACTTAATTCCCCTGTAGTTACTGCAGGTCTGCACATCTCCCTTATGCTTAAAGATCGGTACCAGCACACTCCTTCTCCATTCCTCAGGCATCCTCTCCCCTTCCAGAATCCTGTTAAACAATCTGGTTAAAAACTCCACTGCCATCTCTCCTAAACATCTCCACGCTTCTACCGGTATGTCATCTGGTCCAACCGACTTTCCATTCTTCATCCTCTTAATCGCTGCTCTCACTTCCTCCTTACTAATCCTATCTACATCCTGCTTCACCAACTCCACATCATCCAACCTTCTCTCTGTGATTTTCCTCATTCATCAGCTGCTCAAAATACTCCCTCCACCTTCTCAACACACTCTCCTCACTAGTCAACACATTTCCTCTCCATCCTTTATTGCTCTAACTTGCAGTACATCCTTCCCAGCTCGGTCCCTCTGCCTGGCCAATCGGTATAAATCCTTTTCTCCTTCCTTAGTGTCCAACCTCTTATACAGCTCCTCATATGCCTTTTCCTTGGCTTTCGCCACATCCCTTTTACCTGCTGCCGCATCTCCTTGTACTCCTGCCTACTTTTCTCATCACTCTGTCGATCCCACTTCTGTTTTGCCAACCTCTTTCCCCTAATGCTCTCCTGCACTTCCTCATTCCACCACCACGTTCCTTGTCTTGCTTTCTATTTCCAGATGTCACACCAAGTACTTTTCTAGCTGCCTCCTCATCACTCCTGCAGTAGTTGCCCAATCATCCGGCACCTCTTCACCACCACCAAGCCCTGTCTGACCTCTTCCCTGAACCTCACACTACACTCTTCCTCCTTCAGTTTCCACCATCTTATTCTTCTTTCAATCCTTACTTTCCTCCTCTTCTTCTTCGCCTCCAAAACCATCCTACAGACCACCATCCGATGCTGTCTAGCTACACTGTCCCCGCCAACACCTTACAGTCTCCAATCTCCTTCAGGTTGCATCTCCTGCATAGCACATAGTCCACCTGTGTGCACCTTCCTCCACTCTTATCGTCACCCTATGATCCTCCTTCTTCTTAAAATACGTGTTCACCACTGCCATTTCCATCCTTTTAGCAAAATCTACCACCATCTGCCCTTCCACATTCCTCTCCTTAAAACCATACCTACCCATCACCTCCTCATCACCTCTGTTCCTTCACCTACATGCCCATTAAAGTCTGCCCCAATCACCAATCGTTCTTTCCTAGGTACACCATCTACCACTTCATCTAATTCACTCCTTTTCCTCCATCACACAGCCAACTTGTGGAGCATAGGCACTGATGACATTTATCATCATCCCTTCAACTTCCACCTTCATGATCATCACCCTATCAGAAACTCTCTTCACCCCTACTACACTCTTACTGTACTCTTCCTTCAGAATCACCCCTACACCATTTCTCTTCCCATCCACACCATGATAAAACAGTTTAAACCCACCTCCCATGTTCCTGGCCTTACTCCCTTTCCACTTGGTCTCCTGAACACACAGCATATCTACCTTTCTCCTCTCCATCATATCAGCTATCTCTCTCCCTTTACCCGTCATAGTGCCAACATTTAAAGTACCAACCCGAAACTCTACTCTTCTACACTGCTCCTTTTCCTGCCATCTCTGTAGAGGTCTTCCTCCTCTCCTTCTCCTCCTTCAGCCAACAGTAGCCCAATTTCCACCGGTACCCTGTCGGCTAACGATACCTGTGGCGGTCGTTGTTAACCCGGGCCTCGACCGATCCGGTATGAAATTCTCATTTGTGATCCGCATATTTGATTTGGCACATGTTTTACGCTGGATGCCCTTCCTAACGCAACCCTCCCCATTTACCCGGGCTTGGGACCGGCACTAAGAGTGCACTGGCTTGTGCCCCCCTAATGGCTGGGTTAAAATAAAATAAAGGATTGTAAAAGTTAAAAAAAAAGTCTCTGTCTCTCTTTCCAAACCTCACTGAATATTATATTTTCAGCCAAATTCTGATTTGGATCTCTACAGGACTGTGAGGTTTTATGGTATAAAAGGTCCTGAGTGCTTAATCTCTCAGTTTATTCATGGAATGTTAAAGTTTCCTGTGGAAGTCATTTACAAACCCAGGAAGTTGTAGTGCAGTGTGTGTGTGTTATCCGTTAGTGCTGAATGTAAATGTGTGTTGTGTTCTCTGGTATCTAGAACTTTTCTGAAACATCACCATTCAGGTTTACTGTCAGAGCCCAGTTCTAACAGGTCCAGGTTCTTTTGTAAGCAATGGGAGACAACAGGAGCAGGTCATTTGCATAGATGCATCTTTTCACTGTATATATTTATTACACATTTATTCACTGTATATACTTCATATATATACCACTGCTGTAAATATGCCAGATAGTTATCCGCACTGTAAATATGCAAGATATTTATCTGCACATTTGCACGACTGCTACATTTTGCACTTCTGGTAGATGCCAAACTGCATTTCGTTGCTGTGTACCTGTACAATGCCCAAGTTCTCCCACACCACCCCACTGCTGCTTCTTCACTAGCTTCCAGTAGCTGCACATATCAGATTCAAACACTGATGCTTGCCTACAAAGCCAAAAATGGACCAGCACCCTACCTGTGTAGATTTATTCATTGCTAGAGACTCAAAGCACTTTTGTACATCCCTCTGGATAAAAGTGTCTGCTAAATGCTGCAAATGTAAATGTAAATGTCCTTCCTGGTGGCTCCATCCTCAGCAATCTCCTACTGATATACCCCATGTCCCTCCTCTGCACATGTCCAAACCATCTCAATCACACCCCCCTCACCTTGTCCACAAAACGTCCTACATGCACTGTCCCTCTAATAAACTCGTTTCTAATCCTGTCTATCCTTGTCATCCCCAATAAACATCTCAATGTCTTCAGCTCTGCTACCTCCACCTCCAGCTCCACCTCCTGTCTTTTACTCAATGTCACTGTCTCTAAACCATACAACATTTCAGGTCTCACCACAGTCCTATAAACTTTCCCTTTCACTCTCACAGATACTCTTCTATCACAAATCACTCCTGCTATCACTCTTCTCCACCCACTCCACCCTGCCTGCACTCTTTTCTTCACTTCTCTAACACACTCTCCATTACTTTGCACTGTTGATCCCAGGTACCAGAACTCCTCCACCTTCTCCATCTCCTTCATTCCAAAGCCCTCACTCACTGTCCTCATTTAGCCCTCATTTACTCTGTTCTACTCCTACAGACTTTCATTCCTCTTCTCTCCAGCGCATATCTCAACCTCTCTAGGCTCTTCTCAACCTGCTCACTACTCTCCCCACAAATCACAATATCATTCACAAACATCATAGTCCACGGAGACTCCTGTCTGACCTTGTCCATCAACCTGTCCATCACCACTGCAAACAGCAAAGGGCTTAGAACCGATCCTTAATGCAATCCAACCTTCACCTTGAACCAGTCTGTCGTTCCTACTGCACACTTCACTGCTGTCACACTGTCCTCATACATGTCCTGCACCACCCTCACATTCTTCTCTGATACACCAGACTTCCTCATACAATACCACAACTCCTCCTGTCGTACGCTTTCTCTAAATCCACAAACACACAATGCAACTCCTTCTGACCTTCTATTTACTTCTCCATCAACATTCTCAAAGCAAATAATGCATCTGTGGTGCTCTTCCTCGACATGAAACCATACTTTTGCTCACAGATGGTCACCTCTTCTCTCAGCCTGGCTTCCACTACTCTTTCCCATAACTTCATGGTGTGACTGATCAACTTTATTCCCCTGTAGTTACTGCAGGTCTGCACATCTCCCTTATTCTTAAAGATCGGTACCAGCACACTCCTTCTCCATTCCTCCATTTCTCATCACTCTGTCGATCCCAATGCTGTTTCCCCAACCTCTTTCTCCTTATGCTCTCCTGCACTTCCTCATTCCACCACCACGTCTCTTTGTCTTCCTTTTTAATGTCACACCGAGTACTTTTCTATCTGTCTCCCTTATCACTCCTGCAGTAGTTCCACAATCATCCAGCACCTCTTCACCACCACCGAGCTCCTGTCTGACCTCTTCCCTGAAACTCACACTACAGTCTTCCTCCTTCAGTTTCCACCATCTTATTCTTCTTTCAGGCCTTACTTTCATCTTCTTCTTCTTCTTCTACTTCACGGTGAAGGTCAGGTTTTTTAATTAGGGGGTTGATAACTGCAGTTTGAAGGATTTAGGTACAAAACCAGTGCTAATGGAAGAGTTTATTATTTTAAAACAGGGTTAGGGTTAGGGGTAGGGGTAGGGTAATAGGGTTAGGGTAATTCCCTCTGGAATGATCTGTTTGAGGAAACTTGTAGGTGAGGGATGGAGAATGCAGGTTGATGATTTTGATGAGGAAATAAATGAAATGAAGTCGTTCTCTTGAATAGGAGTAAAACTTTGTAATTGATGGTCTGTTATAATGACACTGCTGTCTACAGGGTTATTTATAAAATAGTCTGGACTTATTTTTTTATCGTCTGGATTTCTTGCCTGATGTTTTTAACGTTATTATTAAAAAGTTGATGAAATCATTACTACCTGTTGATGGTGTGCATGTGAGTGCAGTGCTTTTATTTCCTGTTCATTTTGCTGCAGTACAGAATAAAAATCTAGGATTCTGTTTGTTATTTTCTATGAGGGAGGAGAAATATGCTGATCAGCAGCACTAAGAGATTTTCTAGAACTCAGGAGATTCTCCTTCCATGCTATTTGAAATACTGTTCATTTGGTTTGACGCCATTTACGTTTTGATTTCCGAGTGGTCTGTTTTAAGGTGCACGTATGAGCATTATACCACTGTGCTGATTTTTTTCCCTGATCATTTTGGTCTTAATAATAATAATAAATATAGCTGCAAGCAGCGATGGCGGGCCCTCGCACATTTGTGTATCGCTATACGGTGCCCCCCAGAAAACAATGCACGGTGTGCAAGTGCATCAAGTGGGTAAATATCAGTGGACTATTTTATGTTGTTACTGACCCATTTGGGGACTGTAAGTAAAAGAAACCCCACATTTTAGACAAACAGGGGCGCTAGTGGGCCACTTAAGAGACACACCCTTGTCCGACCTTTTTGGACACACTTAACAGCCGACAAATGTGATGTATGTGTCAAATTTCAAGTTAATCTAATCACGCTAAAAGCCTTAAATATGCCTGAAATAAAATGTAAGTTTGACGCGTTGCCATGAGAACAGCGTTCGAGATATCAAAAATCACTTTGCAAATTATCATCTACAATGTCTCGCCATCATTTTGATTATGTTTGGTGGCAATCGCATGAATATCCTAGGAGGAGTATTTAAAAGTTCACCACATGCAACTGTCAAAAAATCCACCTTTTGTGACTGACACACTTCCTGGCGCCTGTTGGTGGCGCTATGTCCAAGATTCACAATAGGCACATTGATGCGATCGGAATCCTTGGCCGGACATACACACTGCGTGTCATCCGAATAAGACATTTTTTGCTTTAGATATTAGACACTTCCTGTTTCTCTGAATTCGCCATAAATTTGTCGCCTCGCCATGGCAGCACCGTTCAAAATATAAAAAAATCCCTTCACAATTTAGCAAGTGCAATGTCTCGGCATCATGTTCACCATGTTTGATGTCAATCGCATGAATTCCCTAGGAGGAGTATTTAAAAGTTCACCACATGCACTTATGAAACCATCCAAAATGTCCGACTTCCTGTTGGGCGGAGCTAATAGGTTTAATTGTGAAAGTTGTTCGGGTCGATGAGATCTATATGCATACCAACTCTCTTACATGTGTGTACATGTTTGCCCCATCTGTGCACCGATATTTGTTTTTGCATTACAGGGGGCGCTACAGAGCCCTATTGCCACGCCTATGTTCCAGCCTTTGACCGGTCCTAATGGCAGACGACTTTGACGTCTGTGCCAAATCTCCGGTGTTTTCGAGCATGCTAAGGCACACAAAGTGCATGCCAAATGCTTAAATATGCCTGAAATAAAAGTAAAGTTTGAGGCGTTGCCATGGGAACGGTGTTCAAGATATCAAAAATCCCTTCGCAATTTATCATCTACAATGTCTCGGCATCATGTTGACCACGTTTGATGTCAATCGCATGAATTCCCTAGGAGGAGTATTTAAAAGTTCACCGCATGCACTTATAAAACAAACCAAAATGGCTGACTTCCTGTTGGGCGAGCTCATAGTTTAGAGGCGAAAGTTGTTCGCTCAATGAGGTCTATAGGCGTACCAACTCTCGTACATGTGCGAACATAATTGCCCGATCTGTGCACGAATGTTTGTTTTTTAATTACAGGGGGCGCTACAGAGCCCCCCTACCACGCCTGTATACCAGCCTTTCTAAGGCCCTAGTGACAAAGGACTCTGACGTGTGTGCCAAATTTCAAGAGTTTTCGAGTATGTTAAGGGACCTCTAATGACCAATGTGTGTAAAAAAAAAAAAAAAAAAAAAAAAAAATAATAAATATAGCTGCAAGCAGCGATGGCGGGCCCTCGCACATTTGTGTATCGCTATACGGTGCCTCCCAGAAAACAATGCACGGTGGGCAAGTGCATCAAGTGGGTAAATATCAGTGGACTATTTTATGTTGTTACTGACCTATTTGGGGACTGTGGGTAAAAGAAACCCCACATTTAAAACAAACGGGGGCGCTAGTGAGACACTTAAGAGACACACTCTTGTCCGACCTTTTTGTCCACACCTAACAGCCGACAAATGTGATGTATGTGTCAAATTTCAAGTTAATCTTAGCATGCCAAAAGCCTTAAATATGCCTCAAATTAAAGTTAAGTTTGACGCGTTGCCATGAGAACAGCGTTCGAGATATCAAAAATCACATTGCAGTTTATCATCTACAATGTCTCGGCATCATGTTGCTTAAGTTTGGTGTCAATCGCATGAATATTCTAGGAGGAGTATTTAAAAGTTCACCGCATGCACTTATAAAACAACCCAACATGGCCGACTTCCTGTTGGGCGGAGCTAATAGGTTTGATTGTGAAAGTTGTTCGGGTCTATGAGATCTATATGCATACCAACTCTTGTACATGTGCGTACATGTTTGCCCAATTTGTGCACCGATCATTTTTTTTTGGATTACAGGGGGCGCTACAGAGCCCTACTGCCACGTCTGTGCCTAATCTCCGGTGTTTTTGAGCATGTTAAGGCACTCAAAGTGCATGCTAAGTGCTTAATTACGCCTGAAAATGAAAGTAAAGTTTGACGCGTTGCTATGGGAACAGCGTTTGATATATCAAAAATTCCTCAATTTATCATCTACAATGTCTCAGCATCATGTTGACCACTTTTGGTGTCAATCGCATAAATATCCTGGGAGGAGTATTTAAAAGTTCACCACATGCAACTGTCAAAAAATCCACCTTTTGTGACTGACACACTTCCTGGCGCCTGTTGGTGGCGCTATGTCCGAGATTCACAATAGGCACATCGATGCGATCGGAATCCTTGGCCGAACATACACACCGCTTGTTGTCCGAATAACACATTTTTTGCTTTAGATATTAAACACTTCCTGTTCTCCAAATTCGCCATAAATTTGTCGCCTCGCCATGGCAGCACCGTTCGAGATATCAAAAATCCCTTCGCAATTTAGCAAGTCCAATGTCTCGCCATCATGTTCGCCACGTTTGATGTCAATTGCATGAATTCCCTAGGAGGAGTATTTAAAAGTTCACCACATGCACTTATAAAACAACCCAACATGGCCGACTTCCTGTTGGGCGGAGCTAATAGGTTTAATTGTGAAAGTTGTTGGTCGATGAGGTCTATATGCATACCAACTCTCGTACATGTGCGTACATAATTGCCCGATCTGTGCATGTTTGTTTTTGAATTACAGGGGGCGCTACAGAGCCCCCCTGCCACGCCTGTATACCAGCCTTTCTAAGGCCCTAGTGACAAAGGACTCTGACGTGTGTGCCAAATTTCAAGAGTTTTAGTATGTTAAGGGACCTCTAATGACCAATGTGTGTAAAAAAAAAAATAATAAAAAAAATAAATAAATAAATAAATAAATAAATAAATAAATTCTAAGGAAAACAATAGGGCTTCGCACCTCTGGTGCAGGCCATTCTGGCCTGCTCCTCGGTGCTCGGGCCCTAATAATGCATTTTATTTCATGGCGCCTTTCAAAACACCCAAGGTCACCTTACAGACAATATACAGGTCATTGCATAAAACAGAATACACAACAGAGAAGCAGCATATGCATGTAAAATTAATTTAAATCTCAATAAAACATTTCATAAAAAGGCCTGTATAAAAAGATATGTTTTAAGACGCTTTTTAAAAGTCAACAAGCACTCGCTATTGCGAACATCAAGGGGAAGAGAGTTCCATAGGCAGGGGGGCAGCATAACTAAAAGATCTGGCACCCATGGTAGTCAGTCGAATACAAGGTGCCACAAGAGAAATTGAAGATGAAGATCTAAGTGCGCATGAAGGAGTGTAAACATGAAGAAGTTGAGTGAGATATTGTGGTGCAAGATTATGAAGTGCCTTATAAGTAAGTAGCAAGATTTTAAATTCTACTCTATACTTTACTGGAAGCCAGTGTAACTGCTGAAGAACCGGAGAGATGTGAGCCGTATAAGGTGTTCTAGAGAGAACATGGGCTGCGGAGTTCTGAACCATCTGAAGTTTATTCAGCAATTTGGAAGGAATACCTGTGAGAAGTGCATTGCAGTAGTCTATACATGAAGTGACTAGTGCGTGAATAAGAACAGCAGTATTATTATTTGAAAGAAAGGGATAAAGACGGTTAATATAACGCAGATGGAAGTATGCAGTCCGCTTGATATTATTAATTTGTGCTTCAAAAGATAGTTAGAGTGTAACAGAATGTTGATTCTAGGTATTTAGTGGCCCAGTCGAGCTCTGCGGGGTCAGACAGAGATCTATTTAATATAATTAAGATCTAAAAAAGTGACGAGATAATGATCTGAAATAGCTTCAGACTGTAGAATTATAACTACATTTTGTATTTTTAATCCAAATGTTAACAACAAATCAAGAGTGTTTCTCCACTATGAGTGGGTCCTATAACATTCTGATTAATTCTACTGAATCTAGAATGGACACAACTGCTGCTCTTAAGGAGTCTTCCTAATTATCAAAATCAATATTAAAGTCACCAACAAATAATGCTTTGTGTAAAGAAGGAGCTAAATTTGTGATGAAATCGGCAAATTCTATGAGAAAATCAAAGTCGGGCCCCTGGGGGTCTATAAATAATAATTAATGGAATTGACTGACTGGACCTGCTTTCAGACACTGAATATTTTATGTTGGTGTAAAGAACTTCAAATGTTTTACATTTGTGTTTAGTCTTTTGTGTGACGTTTAGATTATTATTATAAATAGCTGTATCTCCTCCTCTGCCATTTAATGCTACATATTCATTCGGCTTAATCCACTTTCTGTCAAACACATTATATTAAACTCCTGGTCATAATAATTTAGTTTATAGTCAGCGCTTTTGACGTGAGAGATCTAATATTCAACAATCCTATCTTTAGATCAGAGGTGCTGCTGTGCGTTCAGTCCTATTTAATTTAATGTTAATCAGGTTACTTGAACAGACTTTCTGAGAATTCCTATATATTGGTTTCGCTCGGGGGACAGACACAGTCTTTATTTGGTGGATCCTGACTGACGACTCTGTGCAGCTAGTAGACAGTCGGTTTAGCCTGTCTGTCTGCTCCCTGGCCTTTGCTCTGGACAGTCACTTGTTAACTAGTGTTTTGAGACTATGACCTTTCTACAAGAAATTATAGAAGCACTTTTCCGAGTGGGATGGATACCGTCTCGCCCTAACAGGCCAGCCTTGCCCTCAAAAATTCTCCAATTATTTGTGAAGCCCACATTGTTTTCAGTGCACCACTCGGACATCCAGCAGTTCAACGACTGTAACCTGCTGTAACCTACATTGCTATGTCACATTGGGATGGGGCCAGAGCATGTTACTGCATCAGACATTGCCTTCACTAATTTACACACCTCTATAATATTACCTCTGACTGTTGAAGGCGTATATCATTAGCTCCTGCGTGAAAAACTATCTTAGAGAACCTGTGCTTTCCTAAAAACCTAAGCTGACCTGCTATGTCCGGTGCCCTGGCTCCCGGTATACACATAACCTGTGCTGCTGGTCCCCCTAAAGGTCTAGCTAATTTCACGTCAGAATAGAGTCTCCTATAACCAGAGCTCTTTCAGGTTTCTCAGCAGGTGCTTCACTGAGGAAAGCAAGCCTGTTAGTCACATGAAGCGAAGAGTGTTAGCTTTGGCTTTGCGAGTATGCCGCCGAGCCATCACCCACTCAACCAGCTGCAAGGGCTCTAATGCCGTAGTCAGGGGAATACTAACTCCACCTAGGGCATCCAGACTTTCCCCTGCAGAACCTGGACTGCTATCGCACTTACTACTTATCTCTAGACTCTGGATGCGCTCCTCTAATGCTAAGATCTTCTCTATCAAAGAGCAAACTAACTTACACTCCTCACAGATAACGGAGAAAGACTGACTAAACATGTCACACTTCACACACTGAATGAGCTGGATGCTTGCCATAGCAGAAAAACTACATACCTTAATATGGTTTCTGTAGTGTGTTTGTAGTTTTGATGGGAATGGTCTCCTCTCACTTCGAACAGAGAATAAAGCGCTCTTCCAAAAGCAAAAAGAGAAGAAACAAAACCAACGGAAAGTAAAGGATGCAGGAAAATCAAAACGATATTTTGAGATTTTAACGCGATGAGAGAGGGGAAAAGAACAAAATTTAAAGATTTAAACGCTGATACAAACACAAAATTCCTGGCAAACAATCAATAACAGGAAGTTACAACAGGAACTCAATCACTCTTAAAACAACCCCCCCATGAACAGCATTCGTACATAAGAGTCCTTGTTGTCTAGGTGGGTGAGGGCCAGATGAAGGGTCGTGGAGATGGCATCATCCATGGAGCGGTTTGGACGATATGCGAACTGCATGGGGTCCAGTGAGGGTGGTAGCTGGGTCTTAATGTGCTTTATGATGAGCCTCTCGAAGCACTTCATCATGATGGCTGTGAGCGCGATGGGACGATAGTCATTGAGGCAGGAGACAGTAGACTTACTTGGCACAGGAACGATGGTCGTCGTCTTCTTGAGGCTCGAAGGAACAATGGCGCTGCTCAGGGAGATGTGAAGATGTCGGTGAAGACATCCGCTAGCTGTTCTGCACATTCCCTGAACACTCTGCAAGGAATGTTGTCTGGTTGTCTGCTCTGCATAGAGTTTTCCTCACTTCGAGGTCACGTAGCTGCTGCTGCATATCATTTTTTATTGTGTTGTTGGGGTTGTTTCTGAGTTCCTGTAGTGTTCTGCGGTGGTACACAGGGACACCGGTTGCTCCAATGTCCATATGTTGCGTAAGGCATGCTACAAAGTGAAAGTAACACCATTTTTGGTCCGGAGCGGCCACTGCCAGCTACTGCTGTGCCCCCATCTTAGATCCATCTGATGCTGTCTAGCTACACTGTCCCCTGCCAACACCTTACAGTCTCCAATCTCCTTTAGGTTTTATCTCCTACATAGAACATATTCCACCTGTGTGCTCCTTCCTCCAGTCTTATACGTCACCCTATGATCCTCCTTCTTCTTAAAATACGTGTTCACCACTGCCATTTCCATCCTTTTAGCAAAATCTACCACCATCTGCCCTTCCACATTCCTCTCCTTAAAACCATACCTAACATCACCTCCTCATCACCTCTGTTCCCTTCATCTACATGCCCATTAAAGTCTGCCCCAATCACCAATCTTTCATTCCTAAGTTCACTCTCTCTCTCTCTTTTTCTCAGACACACACACACACACACACACACATACATAATTAATCAAATTCAAATTAATCAAGTTAATACAGAAATGTTACAGAAATATTTGATTACAACACAGGTATTCTATAAGCTATAATTATTTTTTATTTCATTTTCATTTCAACCTGTTTTTGTGTGCGTGTGTGTGCATATATTAGGGATTATCTCCATAACTGAGATTGATGTGATTCTATACAATTAATTTCATTTTTTATTTGTATAGCACTTTTACACATATAATGCAGTTAGCATCTCGATGCATTGCCAAAGATACGATACATTAAAGATACATATGAAGCAGCTACCAATGCGATACAATATGATATACCCCCTATTACGACGCAGTGCGATACGATTTCTATTCGATTCAACACGATGCGATTCAATGCAATTCAATTCAATGGAACTAATCTGATGCTCTGCAATTCAGTATAGAACAGATGGTTTGCTTTTTTCTTTGGTTTAGACATACAGCAACTCCAACCCAGGAGTCTTAAAGAATGGTGATCAGTATAGGGTAATATACTGTAATTGATTATGAATGAACTCATTACAGTACATAATTTTGAAGAAATAAAAAGCAATTTTACACTACCATAATGTATAAAGAATACAGTATATATGTATGTGGCAGTGGGCACATGGCGAAGCACTAAGTTGTGATTGGAAAACTGCTATGTTTCCCTGCCATGCAAAAAGGTCAAATATTTTAACAATTATGTTGTATCATAATAATCATTGTGGGATAGAAAAATTGTAAGTCGATCATAATTCAGGGACTACCTGTATTCTATGTGACTCTCAGGACACGCCTCGGTCTCCGTAGTGCTGTAATACGTCTTATAGCAGCAGTGGTGCTGAGAGAACGGGCTACATGTCAAATATTGGTCACAAATTATTGGTCACTTTCTAAATAATAAAAGTATAGTGCAGCTACTAATAATTATATAGAAATAAATCGCTTTTTACTGACGCAAATATGGTAAAACCGATGCACTTGTATCCGATGCACACTTTTTACTTTGATGCATCACATCGTTAACATTTATACTGATGCATGAATGAGTCAATCTTACCATCCCTTATATACAGGGCGTCCTCTACTTACGATGGAGATACGTTACGACGAGCCAAAAATAGTCCAAAATATCGTAATGTAATGATGGAACTATGATTGTCACAGTCTTTCCTGCTTCATGCTGATTTATAATTTAAATGTTCTGCTCCAAACTGATGGCTTCCCTCTTCTTTTTCTACTAGCAGTAGAAGACGTTCTTGGTGTTTGGTGCTTTTATCATTAAAATTGCTGTTTGGAACAGAATAAAATATACACTGAACAACTTTACTCCATTGAGGGCAAGCGAGATTCGGGAGTCTCATAGGGCGAGAGATTTGTTAATCACAGCTGCACATCTAACGTATCCTACATCGTACGCTGCTGCCGATGCCACAAAGGTTTTCATATTTTTACAATTTTGTCGCCCTCGTCATCGTAAGATCGAAAAATCAAAAGTCAGACCATCGTAACTCGGGGACCATCTGTATATATGTGTGTGTGTGTGTGTGTGTGTGTGTGTGTGTGTGTGTGTGTGTGTGTGTGTCTGTTTCAGATCCTCTTGTATCTTCTGATTAGGGTTACAGGGCCAGCAGTGAAAGTCTGCAGGTTTAAAGTTCAGGAGAGAGAGACAAGAGAGAGAGAGAGATAGAGAGAGAAGGGGGTGGTAGAGAGAAAAGAGGAGGAGATGGTAATTTCCTGTTAAACTGATATAAACACAGAGCAGCTCCTGCTGATATAATGTGGGAGTAAACACATTACAAACTCCCTCTAACCCCAATTCAAATCTGATACCACCATGTTCTCACACTATTACCCACAGAAATCCACTGGTACTCCCTCAGACTATACTCTCAGTGTCCTCTCACTGTGCTCTCAGTAAACTCTCACTGTGCTCTCATTGACCTCTCACTCTGCTCTCAGTGTACTCTTACTTTGCTCTCAGTAAAATCTCACTTTACTTTTATTGTACTCTCACTGTGCTCTCAGTGTACTCTCACTGTGCTCTCACTGAAATCTCACTTTAATCTCAGTATACTTTCACTGAGTTCACAGGGCTCTCAGTGTAATCTTGCTTTACTTTCAGTGTACTCTCACTTTGCTCTCAGTGTACTCTTACTGTGCGGTCAGTGTACTCTCGCTGTAAACTCAGTGTACTCTCAGTGTACTCTCACTGTGTTGTCAGTGTACTCTTACTGTGCTCTTAGTGTACTCTCACTGTGCTCTTGTTGTGTACTCTTACTGTGTTGTCAGTGTACTCTCACTGTAATCTCAGTGTACTCTCTGTGCTTTCAGTGTACTCTCACTGTGCTCTCAGTGTACTCTCACTGTGTTCTGGGTGCACTCTCACTGTTACCTCAGTGTATTCTTGCTGTGCTCTCACTGTACTCTGACTGTGCTCTCAGGGAAATCTAACTGTAATTTTAGTAAACTCTCATTGTGCACTGTGTACTCTCACTGTGCTCTTAGTGTCCTCTCACTGTACACTGTACTTTATTTTCAGTGTACTCTCACTGTTACCTCAGTGTACTCTTAGTGTGCTCTCAGTGTACTCTTGCTTTAATTTCAGTGTACTCTTACCGTGCTCTCAGTGTATTCTTACTCTACTAAGAGCACAGTGAGGTACAGTGAAAGTAAAGTGAACATTTATACTGATGCATGAATGAGTGAATCTTACGATCCCTTATATACAGGACGTCCTCTACTAACGATGGAGATATGTTATGACGAGCCCGTCGTAAGTACAAAATATCGTAATGTAAAGATGGTACTATGACTGTCACAGTCTTTCCTGCTTCATGCTGATTTATAATTTAAATGTTCTGCTCCAAACTGATGGCTTCCCTCTTCTTTTTTTACTAGCAGCAGAAGAAGTTCTTGGCGTTTGGTGCTTTTATTATTAAAATTGCTGTTTGAAACAGAATAAAATATACACTGAAACAACTTTACTCCATTGAGGGTGAGCGAGAGTTGGGAATCTTACAGGGCGAGAGGTCCACTCATCACAGCTGCACGTCTAACGTATCCGTCTAACAATGAGATACTAACAATGTATGAGTATCTCACGTCTAACAATGTACTCTCACTGTGCTCTTAGTGTACTCACTGTGCTCTCAGTGTACTCTCACTGTGCTCTCAGTGTACTCTCACTGTGTTCTTAGTGTACTCACTGTGCTCTCACTGTGCTCTCAGTGTACTCACTGTGCTCTCAGTGTACTCAATGTGCTCTCAGTGTGCTCTCAGTGTACTCTCACTGTGCTCTTAGTGTACTCACTGTGCTCTCAGTGTGCGCTCAGTGTACTCACTGTGCTCTCAGTGTACTCACTGTGCTCTCAGTGTGCTCTCAGTGTACTCTCACTGTGCTCTTAGTGTACTCACTGTGCTCTGTGTGCTCTCAGTGTACCCACTGTGCCTCAGTGTGCCTCAGTGTACCTCACTGTGCTCTTAGTGTACTCACTGTGCTCTCACTGTGCTCTTAGTGTACTCACTGTGCTCTCAGTGTGCTCTTAGTGTACTCACTGTGCTCTCAGTGTACTCACTGTGCTCTCAGTGTGCTCTCAGTGTACTCTCACTGTGCTCTAAGTGTACTCACTGTGCTCTCAGTGTACTCTCACTGTGCTCTCAGTGTACTCACTGTGCTCTCAGTGTGCTCTTAGTGTACTCACTGTGCTCTCAGTGTGCTCTCAGTGTACTCTTAGTGTACTCACTGAAGCTCTCAGTGTGCTCTCAGTGTACTCTCACTGTGCTCTTAGTGTACTCACTGTGCTCTCAGTGTGCTCTCAGTGTACTCTCACTGTGCTCTTAGTGTACTCACTGTGCTCTTAGTGTACTCACTGTGCTCTCAGTGTACTCTCACTGTGCTCTTAGTGTACTCACTGTGCTCTCAGTGTGCTCTTAGTGTACTCACTGTGCTCTCAGTGTACTCTTAGTGTACTCACTGTGCTCTTAGTGTACTCACTGTGCTCTCAGTGTGCTCTTAGTGTACTCACTGTGCTCTCACTGTGCTCTTAGTGTACTCACTGTGCTCTCAGTGTGCTCTCAGTGTACTCTCACTGTGCTCAGTGTACTCACTGTGCTCTCAGTGTACTCTTAGTGTACTCACTGTGCTCTCAGTGTGCTCTCAGTGTACTCTCACTGTGCTCTTAGTGTACTCACTGTGCTCTCAGTGTGCTCTTAGTGTACTCACTGTGCTCTCACTGTGCTCTTAGTGTACTCAGTGTGCTCTCAGTGTGCTCTCAGTGTACTCTCACTGTGCTCTTAGTGTACTCTCACTGTGCTCTTAGTGTACTCAGTGTGCTCTCAGTGTGCTCTCAGTGTACTCTCACTGTGCTCTTAGTGTACTCTCACTGTGCTCTTAGTGTACTCTTACTGTCTATAAGCCGCATGTCTACACTGAAACTAATGAACTTTACACAGGCTTTAATGAAAGACAGTGTCTGTTACACGGCTTGTATCTAAACAGTAGCCTACCAAGAAAGTCATTGTTCACTGTCTTCCTTTCACAAAAATTTCTCTCGAGAGTTTATCTTTTGGCATCGTCATGTGTTTAAAAATCATCATCAGTGAATCTTTTCCCCCGATGCCGTGCAGCTCAGAACACAGGTGAAGTGTGTTTTTTCATGGTTGTTTTCAGCGTCACGAATGATTCACATTTCCTGTAGACAGTCCGAGTGAGCGGCAGGTCAAACGTCAGAGGAACCTTATCCATATGTATGATGTGGTGCGGGACGATTCAGTGGGAGCGCATCTGATTTAATATAAAGAGTTTCATTGGTTCACCTGAACCTGTTCCGCAATTTGATTGGTCTAATGTTATGGGGCTCAGTTTTTTGGCATTAAGTTTGTGAAACCGGGAAAAACCCAGGAATAATCCATAAATTAGCCGCTTTATTGTTTATACGGTATACGGTACTCTCAATGTGCTCTCAGGGAAATCTCACTCTGCTCTCAGTGTACTCTTGCTTTACTTTCAATTTACTCTCACTGTGCTCTCAGTGTACTCTCACTGCGTTTTCAATTTACTCTCACTGTGCTCTCAGTGTACTCTCACTGTGCTCTGTGTACTCTCCTTTTACTTTCAGTGTACTCTTACTTGCTCAGAAAGCTGTGTACTTGTAATGAATTCTCAGTGAACTCTCAGTGTACACTCACTGTGCTCTTACTGTGCTCTCCCTGTGGTACTTTCAGTGAACTCTCACTGTGGTTTCAGTGAAATCTCACTTTACTTTCAGTGTACTCTCACTGTACTCTCCCTGTGGTACTCTCAGTGTACTCTTTGTGTACTCTCACTGTACTCTTAGTGTACACTCACTGTACTCTCAGTGAACTTTCAGTGTACTCAGTGTTCTCTCACTGTACTCTCATTAAGCTTTTTTTAATCTGACTGTACTCTGACAGATCTCTTTGTGAACTCTCAGTGTATTCTTACATTAATCTCACTGTACTTTTAGTGAATTCTCAATGTATTCTCAGTAAGCTCTGTGTACTCTTACTGTAATTTCACTGTACTCTCACTGTACTCTATGATCTCTCAATGGGCTTTCAGTGCAGTCTCACTTTACTCCCAGTGAACTCTCACTGTACTTTCAGTAAGCTCTATGTAATTTCACTGTACTATAAGTGATCTTTAGGAGTGCAGGAAGGGCTACTGAAGACCTTTTTTGACTCTGTGGTGGCCTCAGAAACATTTTATGGTGTGGTCTGCTGGTGCAGCAGCATCTCTACTGCAGACAGAAAGAGACTGGTCAAGCTGACCAGAAAGTCCAGCTCAGTCCTGAGGATTCCCCTGGACACTACAGGAGGTGGGAGAAAGGAGGATGGTAACTAAACTATCATCATTACTGCAGAACATCTCTCACCCCCTGTATGAAACAGTTTCATCTCTGAGCAGCTCCTTCAGTGACAGACTGTTACATCCTGAGTGTCTGAAGGAGCGATACAGAAGATCTTTTCTCTCTGCTGCTATTAGACTTAACAATCAGAGCTGCTCAGTGAACCAGTCACCAAAATACACACTGTTACTGTTTAACTGTGTAATAATAACAATAAGAAAGTTTTTAAGCAATATGTCTGATAGCGTAACTATTATTGGTGGTCTCTTTTTTTTCTTTTGTATTTATTAATTGTGTTGTGTATATAATATATACTGTATTATGTCTCCATTCTTTTATATATTTGCACATTTCTTTTACTTTGCAGCTGTAACAGATATTTTCACACTGTGGGACAAATAAAGGTATATCTTATCTCACAGTGATCTCTCAGTAAACTTTTACTCTACTCTCAGTGAGCTCTCACTTTACTCTTACTCTGCTCCAGTGAACTCTCAGTGTACTTTTACTGTACTCTCAGTGTATTCTCAGTAAGCTCTCACTTTACTCTCAATGTACTTTTAATGTACTCTCACTGTACATTCAGTGTCCTCTCAGTGTATTCTCAGTGAGCTCTCACTTTACTGTTACACTGCTCCAGTGAACTCTCACTGTACATTCTGTGTACTTCCAGTGATCTCTTAGTGTGCTCTCAGTGAGCTGTCACTTTACTGTTACTCTACTCTTAGTAACCTATAAACTCTGATAGTGTTTGATTTCTGATTGTCTGGTTATCTAAAGCAGTCCTCTACTGATGTTAATGATGAAGAAACAAACCTCAATCATTTGCTCTCCCTGGATCTCCCGCATGTGAGTGACTTTCTCTGTGTCTATGACAATCTTTCCATTAACTAATTGTGGTGTAGCCTGTGGACACACACACACACACACACACACACACACACACACACACACAGTATTAGTATTAATGAATCATGATATTTAAACTAATACTAATAAAGTAAAAATTATATTTTTATGTTTCACTCCATTTTCATGGTAAATTGTGTACTTTTACATTTATTGTATTTGGCAGATCCCCATATTCAGGGCAACTTAGATTTATCGCTTTTATACAATAAAGCAGCTGTGGGTTAAGGGCCTTGCTCAAGGGCCCAAAAGTAGTAGCTTGGTGTTTTGGGGAACTCACAACCTTTTGATCAGAAGCTTAACCACTTCCCATCTGATTTGTACACGTAGGGTCATAAATATGGAGTGAGCAGTGAAGTGCACTTGCCCGGGTCTTCACCCGATCCATGGTGGTAAATTCGCTCTCTCGGCCAATGGTGAACGAGTTGGTGTTTGTTCGCAGAGGTGTTTTTACTGAGACCACAAAGTCATCTCCAGTTTGCTTTATAATCATCAAGGGTTTTACTTCCCTTATCATCTTCGCCATTAGCTGTGGTACAGCTATACACACACACACACACACACACACACACACACACACACACAAAATTTTAAACAGTAAAATGTCAAAAGAATTGTTCAGAAAGATCTGATCTGATCTGTTTATTAGAATCACTTCACTGACAGCTGTGCAAAATGCCTTTTGAAGCCTGGTTATTGCAGAAGTTTTTTGAGTTAAATATAAAAAAAAAAAATGTGGAAATGATCTGACATGATTTTATCTTTATCTAACAAACATAAAAAAACTACTACTTTTTAACAGGGGTGTGTAAACGTTTATATTAATTGTAAGTTCACTGTTAAACATTATATTTTTTTCCTTGGCCATGTTTATGATTCACTCTGATCCAAGATGGCGGCGCAGCAGTAGCTCGCAATGGCTTCTCCGGATTCAAAATGGTGCTTTTCGCGTCTTTAGCCAAACTTTCAAAAGTACATGCACAACATAGACAACTGTGTTCATGTATATGACCGCCAGAGGCTGTTACAGTACAGAAATCATGCAACAACAAATCTGCGTGAGAATGTATTTAATAACCTTTACAACCTTGACTTGCTGCGACTGCTTTAGGACTGCTTTGAATGCACTGACTGGGACATGTTCAGGGAAGCTGCAACCAACGGCAAATCCATCAATTTGGAGGAGTACACGTCATCGGTGACCAGCTACATTAGCAAGTGCACTGATGATGTAACCATCTAAAAGACCATCACTGCACGCTCCAACCAGAACCGGGGATGACCACAAAAGTGCATGCGCTGCTAAAATCTAGAGACTCCACCTTTAGAGCAAGGGACAAGACTGGCTTAAGAACAGCAAGGGCCAAACTGTCCCGTGCCATCAGAGAGGCGAAGCGCACACACGCCAGGAGAATCCAAGACCACTTCCAGGACAGCGGAGACACCCGGCGCATGTGGCAGGGCATCCAGGTGATAAAGAATTACAAGACATCACCACCTGCTTGTTTATGTGACGCCTCCCTCCCAGATGCGCTGAATGACTTCTACGCACGGTTTGAGGTGCAAAACAGACCACCCCTCCTCCCAGTGACCAGATGCTCTGTCTAGCCACAGCGAAGTGAGAAAAAGTGCTCAGGGAATGTGCAGCTAGCAGATGTCTTCACCAACATATTCAACATTCCCTGAGCAGCACTGCTTTTCCAATGTGCCTCAAGACAACGACCATCATCCCTGTGCTGAAGAAGTCTACACACTTCGCATCAATAACTATCGTCCCATCACTCTCACACCCATAGTGATGAAGTGCTTAGAGAGTTTTGTCATTCAATTCAATTAATTTTTATTTGTATAGCACTTTTAACAATCTTTACACAGATCATGTGGAGATAAAAATGAAGATGTTCTTTATAAGTGTAAGTTTGTCCCTGATGAACAAGTCGGTGGAGACTGTGGTGAAGGAAAAACTCCCTGAGATGCAGAAGGAAGAAACCTTGAGAGGAACCAGACTCAAGAGTGAACCTCATTTTTATCTGGGTGCCACCAAATGTCCATTTATTACAGATAAACGATGTTGAGGTGCAGTAAAGGAGATCAGAAGAAGCTGTGGTCCTGAGTCAGTGTAGCAGACTGTTGATATTAACTACAGTCCAAATCCTCAAAGCTCCCGTTCTTACGATGGAATTTCATGGATCTCCAGGGCGTGGATGAAAAACCATCCTCAGCTGCACAGAGTTGCCTCCAATCGAAGAGGACATCAGCGGCAGACCAGGACGAAGTGGGAAGATCTGAGGAGGGAAGAACCCCAGAGCGAAACCAAAATATAGGAATTCTCAGAAAGTCTGTTTTAGTAACCTGATTAACATTAAATTAAATAGGACTGAACACACAGCAGCACCTCTGATCTAAAGATAGGATTGTTGAATATTAGATCTCTCACGCCAAAAGCACTGACTATAAACTAAATTATTACTGACCAGGAGTTTAATATAATGTGTTTGACAGAAACGTGGATTAAACCGAATGAATATGTAGCATTAAATGAAGCGAGTCCTCCTGGGTATAGTTACATACACCAACCCCGTCTAAATGGCAGAGGAGGCGGAGTCACAGCTATTTATAATAATAATCTAAGCGTCACACAAAAGACTAAACAAAAATGTAAAACATTTGAAGTTCTCTACACCAACATAAAATATTCAGTGTCCGAAAGCAGGTCAAGTCAGTTAATTCCACTAATTATTATTTATAGACCCCCAGGGGCCCGACTCTGATTTTCTCATTTTTGCAGATTTCATCACAAATTTAGCTGCTTCTTTACACAAAGCATTAATTGTTGGTGACTTTAATATTCATTTTGATAATCAGGAAGACTCCTTAAGAGCAGCAGTTGTGTCCATTCTAGATTCAGTTGGAATTAATCAGAATGTTATAGGAGCCACTCATAGTGGTGACACACTCTCGATTTGTTGTTAACATTTGGATTAAAAATAAAAAACTTAGTCATAATTCCACAGTCTGAAGCTATTTCAGACCATTATCTCATCTCTTTTAAAATCTGCCTCAGTCACTGCATTTCTACCTCACCACGTTACCGTGTTAAGCGTACTTTCACGTCAGCTACAGCAGAGTTTTATCAATAATCTTCCAGAAATTACAAAATTAGATAGATCTCCGTCAGACCCCACAGAGCTCGACTGGGCCACTGAACATCTAGAATTAACGTTACGTTACACTCTAGATGATGTAGCTCCCCTTAAGACCAAAATGATCAGGGAGAAAAAATTAGCACAGTGGTATAATGATCATACACACACCTTAAAACAGACCACTCGAAAATTAGAACGTAAATGGCGTCAAACAAAATTAACAGTTTTTCAAATAGCATGGAAGGAGAGCCTCCTAAATTATAGAAAATCTCTTAGTGCTGCTGATCAGCATATTTCTCCTCCCTCATAGAAAATAACAAGCATAATCCTAGATTTTTATTCTGTACTGCAGCAAAATGGACAGGGAATAAAAGCACTGCACTCACATGCACACCATCAATAGGTAGTAATGATTTCATCAACTTTTTAATAATAAAATTGAAAACATCAGGCAAGAAATCCAGACGATTAATATAAATCCAAATTATTTTACAAGTAACCCTGTAGACAGCAGTGTAATTATAACAGACCATCAATTACAAAGTTTTACTCCTATTCAAGAGAACGACTTCATTTAATTTATTTCCTCATCAAAATCATCAACCTGCATTCTCCATCCCTCACCTACAAGTTTCCTCAAACAGATCATTCCAGAGGGAATTGAACCTGTTTTAAAATAATAAACTCTTCCATTAGCACTGGTTTTGTACCTAAATCCTTCAAACTGCAGTTATCAACCCCCTCATCAAAACCAGGCGATACAGTTAAATCTGCTCGCATAACTGAGTGTGTTAAAGAAATAAGAGATTGGATGACCCATAACTTTCTATAATTAAATTATGTTTATTGGAATATCCTCCCATAGACTGTATAACACCTTTAAACACTCTTGGCATCCGGACCAGGTGTTCTTCACTAGTCACTAGAGATTTTTTACTGACCTTGTGATCCCCTTCATCCCAGAGCAGTTCAATAGCATTTAGGATCTCTCGAGCTGAACTGATCCTCTCTTTACTCACAGTCATTTAAATATAAATAACTAATGTGATGTCCAAACTGTATATAAACAGGTTATTTTCTGCTGATGAGTTTATTTTCCTGTTTTAATATGTTGTGGTTTCTATAGTAACAGCTAAATCACATGGTCGTGTTCAGGACATGCTCCTCATAAATGAATAAAAACCAAGTGTAATCATTTCTTTAAGACTTTTTTTTATCATTATTGGAAGGAGTCTCCAGTGACGGTGCTTTGTAACCATCAGAGGTCAAGCTGTAACTTTAAGATGTCTGTAAATTACATTTCTGTACAGATTACAATAACAATACAATATTTTACAATACAATTTTATACAGAAGATTACAGTTCATAATAAATAGTTTTGGTGAAGAATGAAGGAGACTCACACACTGCTTTAAGGAACTCCTCAGGATCGTCAACCTGCATTCTCCATCCCTCACCTACAAGTTTCCTCAAACAGATCATTCCAGAGGGAATTGAACCTGTTTTAAAATAATAAACTCTTCCATTAGCACTGGTTTTGTACCTAAATCCTTCAAACTGCAGTTATCAACCCCCTCATCAAAACCAGGCGATACAGTTAAATCTGCTCGCATAACTGAGTGTGTTAAAGAAATAAGAGATTGATGACCCATAACTTTCTATAATTAAATTATGTTTATTGGAATATCCTCCCATAGACTGTATAACACCTTTAAACACTCTTGGCATCCGGACCAGGTGTTCTTCACTAGTCACTAGAGATTTTTTACTGACCTTGTGATCCCCTTCATCCCAGAGCAGTTCAATAGCATTTAGGATCTCTCGAGCTGAACTGATCCTCTCTTTACTCACAGTCATTTAAATATAAATAACTAATGTGATGTCCAAACTGTATATAAACAGGTTATTTTCTGCTGATGAGTTTATTTTCCTGTTTTAATATGTTGTGGTTTCTATAGTAACAGCTAAATCACATGGTCGTGTTCAGGACATGCTCCTCATAAATGAATAAAAACCAAGTGTAATCATTTCTTTAAGACTTTTTTTTATCATTATTGGAAGGAGTCTCCAGTGACGGTGCTTTGTAACCATCAGAGGTCAAGCTGTAACTTTAAGATGTCTGTAAATTACATTTCTGTACAGATTACAATAACAATACAATATTTTACAATACAATTTTATACAGAAGATTACAGTTCATAATAAATAGTTTTGGTGAAGAATGAAGGAGACTCACACACTGCTTTAAGGAACTCCTCAGGATCGTCCTGCTCATACATCTGCCACGTCCCAGTAAAGTCCACTGCCATGACAAGAGAGAACCTTAATACACACACACGCTCTGTTCAACACACTTTGAATGATACAGGGTGTCTTTAACTTTAATACAGTTGTGTTTGTTCACAGTAGTCTTAGTAACATCCTTAGAGGATGGTTTTTATCATCAACACAATCTCACGCGCATGCACACACACACACACACACACACACACACACACACACACACACACACACACAATTTTGTTTGCATCATTTCGACTCCATGGTGAGTTCTGAGTCATTCTCACTCCTGAAGGAATTACACACGTCATTAAAGACTAATTAGTGAAATAAATGTTTATATTTAGTTTATCACTAACTCAGAATTTTCATTTTTATTCACAATCATTTATTTTTTTTATAAAACAAATATGACTTTATCACAAACTAGATTTACACTTACACATGATAACATACTGATTTAAATATAATGATGTAAAGAACTGACAGTCAGTTGTGTGTACACACATTTTAAATCATCTAAACACATTTTAATGTGACACATTAAAAAAGTCACACACACACACACACACACACACACACACACACACATACACACACACACACACACACACACTCTCTATCTCTATCGCTCTCTCTCAATGCGACTGACTAACTGGCATGTCTGTGTTGCAGATGTGTCTGAATAATGAACATATCTGAGTAGCGGATGATGTTACAGTCCAAAAAGACGTGTTGTTTATTATTCCTATAAAAACCACCTATGAAATACATCTTATTGTCTTTCAGCTAGGAGTTTTGGATGAAGCTGGTGTTGTAACAGTGCATTTATCTTCATTTTCATCTTCCTTCTCAATTCTTCTGGCATCCAGGTTAGTTAGAGTTTGAAGAGGTTTCTACTCCTTCACATACAGACCAAATGCTTCACTCAGCTTCCAGACTTTTCCCTTTTCTTGTCTGGGAGTCTTCCTGTTTCATCTTTTGTTTTGATGGTTTGTTTTTTATTCACTCCATCTTCGATGTTCTTGATGCTGTCTTGTCTCGGTTGTGTTTTGTTCAGCATTGTCACTGTGCATGTTGGACTAGAGCTTGGTTCGTTTTCCACATGACTGCTTGGGTTTTCTGCTGGAAAAATAATTACAACACATTTTTTACTACCATCATTTAAAAGTGCGTATAGATGTTTTTTACATTTTTTTTTTACATTTACAATTACAGATGTTCCATTGATGCACTGGTACTGAATGTCTTTTATATTTATTTATATATTTCTAGACTAGGTTATAGTTATCCAGAGCTACTTTCATATATCTTATTTATACATCTGAGCAAATAAGGGCTAAGGGCCTCACTCAGGGGCCCCACAGTGGCAGCTCCACATTGTTGCGATTTAAACCCATTTGCCCGTTTTAACCATGCATTCTGGAATATTCTCCTGGTCATGATGTTATTATGTATGCCCAAAAAAGTTGTTTTACTACATCTTTTACTTTTGCTTTTCTTTCAGATTTCTGTTCTTTTTTTAGGATTTTGTTCTTTAGTTTTACTTTTATTTCTGGCTCTGGTTTTAATTATTCAATTATTCATGCACTCATTTTCCTGCTGTGGGTCAATAAAAAGAAAAATCCAGCTTTGAGAATCTCCAAACATTATCGAGCAGAAAATTTGCTCCTGCAGGTCCTGCTTCTGTACATGTTCTCTGTACTTTTGGTGAGTTCTGCACTTCTATCCATCTCTTTTCTTCCATCACATGTTAATAGACTTTCCAGATGTTTAAACTTTTCTCCGTTTCTCACCTGAACTCAGCTCTCCACTCTCTGACCTTCTACATGCTCCGAGTTTATTGTACAGAACATAACAGGGGAGTAAGAACATCCACAGAGCCAGAGTACACGAATAAAGTAAATTTTTATTTATTTGTATTAAAATTTTCTTCCAGAGTTGAATTGTTTTTGCTTCCAGTGAATTTCCTTACAGTTTTTTTTCATACCTATGTTTCGCATTTTGTTTTGACTTGTTTGGATATTTTTATACTTCTGGATTCGTTTCTTGTTTTTGTTATCCTTCTGACTCTTCTTTTTAGTCATAGCTTTTCATTTTAATTTTTGTAGAGTCTTTTTAACAGCTTCACAAAGATTAAGAGCTTATAAAGTTGTTCCTCATATCCAGAGGCAGGATCTTCTCTCTGGATGTTTTCACTTTTTTTTTCAGTTGTGGTTCTCTCTATTTAATTCAAACTCGTCTTTTAAATCTGGTTCTGGTTGCAGTTCTGTAGTTGTGTATACTTACTGAAGATTACATTTGCTCTCCTGATCACGGGGGAGTTCCTTTTAGCTGGAAGAGTCAAACAGTGACTCATCTGTGGGAAAGCAGGTTACACACGATGATATAGACAATGATAATAATGCAGGGTTTAAACATGTAGGTGGAGTTTAAATTTGTGGGTGGAGTTACTATAAACAGTAGTGTGTTTTGATCCTCACCCTCCGCTCCATCTGTATTCTCTGTTTCTGGAGCTGAAGCTCACGCCACTTGTCCTCCTCTTCCTCTAGCAGCAGTGTGTGTCTACTGTATGAGCGCATCTACACAAACACACACACACACACACTCAGTGTCTCCACAAATGTGTGTGCGTGTGTATGTGTGTGCTTGTGCATTTGTATGTAGGTTAGCGTTTAAATCTATAGGTGGAGTTTAAATATGTGGGTGGAGTTTAAATCAATTGGTGGAGTTATAACCTGTGAGTGAGTGTAAATGTATTAGTGGAGAATAAATATGTGTTTCTCTTATAAACCCCACAGTTATGGAACAACCTTCCAATCAGTGTTCCAAACAGTGACATTAACTTTCATACAAAGACATATTAATCCATATCCTTTTCTTCCTGTCACCCTCTTCTCTCTCTCTCTATCTATCTCTCTCTCTCTCTCTCTCTCTCTCTCTCTGTCAAATTAAACATGCTCCTGGGGTTCCAGTGATCACTGTTCCTGCTCCTCTTCCCTCCGGGGATCTTCCCACTTCGTCCTGGTCTGCCTCTGGATGATGTTCTCTTCGTTTGGAGGCGACTCTGTGTAGCTGGAGATGTTTCTCATCAACGCCTTGGGTGATTCCATGAAATTCTGGAGTAAGATCAGGAGCTTTGAGGATTTGGACTGTAGTTAATATCAACAGTCTGCTACACATGCTCAGGACTACAGTTTGCTCTGATCTCCATCACTGCACCTCAACATCGTTTATCTGTAATAAATGGACATTCGGTGTCACACAGATGAGGATGAGGTTCACTCTTGAGTCTGGTTCCTCTCAAGGTTTCTTCCTTCTGCATCTCAGGGAGTTTTTCCTTCACCACAGTCTCCACCGACTTGTTCATCAGAGACAAACTTACACTTATAAAGAACATCTTCATTTTTATCTCCACATTATCTGTGTAAAGCTGCTCTGAGACCATGTTCATTATTAAAAACTCAAAACAAATAAACAAGAATTGAATTAAATCAAATTGAATTGAATAACCTGTGGGTGGAGTTTTAAATGTGTGGGTGGTGTTAACAATCTATGGTTGGAGTTATAACCTGTAGGTGGAATATAAATTTAATTAATTTAAATTCATGTTTAATCGTAAAATCTATGAAAGGAATTAAAATCTATGGGTGAAGTTATAGTCTGTCTGTGGTATTTAAATCTGTGGGTGGAGTTTAACTCTATAGGAAGAATTTAAATCTGTGGGTGGAGTTTGAATGTAGGGGTGGGGTTTAAATTTATGGGTGGAGTTTAAATGTGTGCACACACTCTCTGCTGTGGTTTCTGCAGGTTTGCTCTGAGAATCTTCCGAATTGCCTCCTCTTGTTGCTTTGTGATCTTCAAGTTCTTTCTCTGACTCTGAACACTCCTGAAAGCACACAAATGCAAACACACAATTTATAATAATTATATGTAATTAATTGTTATTCACATTAATTCAGTTCAATTCATTTTTATTTTTTTTAGCACTTTTAACAATGGACATTGTCTCAAAGCAGCTTAACACAGATAATTACATTACTGATGCAGTGGAGGGCAGTGATGGTTTTAATCTGGCTGCAGTTCCACACTCAGCCACTAGGAGCGCCTGCTTCCTCTCCAGTTTATTATAGAAAGAAATGAGCTGTGGTTCCTCACAGTGTTCCCTTGAGACCAACCACTTCCTAATGTAGCGCTTATTAAAGCGGCTTAGCCTGAGACAAAAGGGCAGATAAAGAGGTAGAGAGGGGTAGAAAAAGGGGAGGATAGAAGTCATAACTTCTTCTTATTGTAGTAGTGTGTTGGTTGTGCTCAGTGTCTTACTGACTTGTCCTTCCAGTGAAGGTGTCCATAATGACCACAGATACACTCCATTCCCATCAGCAGATTGTCAAGAATCTGTATACACACACACACACACACACACACACACACACACACACACACAGTGAGGATTTACAGTCATCACACATAGCTGATTAGTTTTATTCCTTTTTGTTCCTGTTCTTTACACATCCTTGTGTTCTATAGCTACAACCGTTGCTATAGAAACAATAACGTTTCACACTGAGTGCATTAATATAAACCTGCACTTGGCTGCTGTTTAGAAAACTGGTCAACACCTTCTGACCAATCAAAATCCAGAAGGTTAACAGGAAAAAGGGACCTGTGTATGTATTTCCTCATTTATTGTAAACTTGGTGTGGCTTTTCTTCTTCACTGCCAGAAGCTCCACCAACGGCCGAATCGTCATTCCCTGGCACAAAAAAACCCCAAATAAACCAAATAAGAAATCATAAAGAGGATTATTAATTATAATATTAATATGACAGGGTGAGACATGAAGGTAAAAACTGTGTCTCGTGCCATGCATGAGTGGAAAAATTGCCATTTTACATCTCTGCAGCTTCACATCTCTCAATTTCACTGTACAATCAATTGGATTGTTTCTTACAGTTATGGCATTTGGTAGACAACTTTTTTCCAGAGTAAGACACATTTATCTCATTTATACAACTGAGCAGCTCTGGAGTTAAGGGCCTCACTCAGGGGCCCAGAAGTGGCATCTTTGTGTGGCTAAGATTTGAACTCATGACCCTCAGATCCAAAGGCTGTGTCTTAAGGCTAAATGTCTTAAGCATCTTAAGCAACAACCTGACTCTCAACGCCACGAAGACCAAAGAGCTCATTGTGGACTTTCGGAAATCCAACAGCAGGAGACATCTACCTATCAACATCGATGGAACTGAGGTAGAGCGAGTCTCCAGCTTTAAGTTCCTGGGAGTTCATATCTCTGAGGATCTGACATGGCAGCAGAACACGTCAGCTCTGGTAAAAAAAAAGCACAACAGCGCCTGTACTTCTTGAGAAGTCTCAAGAAAGCTCATCTGTCCCCTGGGGATTTTAACGAGTTTCTACCGCTGCATCATTGAGAGCATCCTGACCAACTCCATCACTGTATGGTATGGAGGCTCCACTGTGAGTGAACGTAAAGCCCTGCAAAGGCTGGTCAAAACTGCCCAACGCATCACTGGCACCAACTACCTGCCATTGAACACCTTCACCACAGCAGATGTCTGCGCAGAGCTCACAACATAATCAAGGACTTTTTACATTCCAGTCATATACTGTTTAACCTCCTTCCATCAAGAAGGAGATACAGGAACATACACACCAGAACCAGCAGGTTCAGGGACAGCTTTTTCCCATCCACCATCACACTACTGAACTCTACACTGCACCGCTAATCAATACAAAACAAAACAAAAAACACTGTATATAACCTCTGTACTATACATGTACATACTACATATTTTTCTACATATATTACTCATTACATCTGCACTATTTTCATTTATGTATCTTTATATCATTACTGTACATTCTGCCCAACATTTCATTAATTTGTGTATATAATCTGTGTGTACATATACAGTGAAGAAAATAAGTATTTGAACACGCTGCTATTTTGCAAGTTCTCCCACTTAGAAATCATGGAGGGTCTGAAATTGTCATCGTAGGTGCATGTCCACTGTGAGAGACATAATCTAAAAAAAATAATCCAGAAATCACAATGTATGATTTTTTAACTATTTATTTGTATGATACAGCTGCAAATAAGTATTTGAACACCTGAGAAAGTCAATGTTAATATTTGGTACAGTAGCCTTTGTTTGCAATTACAGAGGTCAAACGTTGCCTGTAGTTTTTCACCAGGTTTGCACACATTTTGGCCCACTCCTCCACATAGATCTTCTCTAGATCAGTCAGGTTTCTGGCCTGTCGCTGAGAAACACGGAGTTTGAACTCCCTCCAAAGATTCTCTATTGGGTTTAGGTCTGGAGACTGGCTAGGCCACGGCAGAACCTTGATATGCTTCTTACAGAGCCACTCCTTGGTTATCCTGACTGTGTGCTTCGGGTCATTGTCATGTTGGAAGACCCAGCCTCGACCTATCTTCAATGCTCTAACTGAGGGAAGGAGGTTGTTCCCCAAAATCTTGCAATACATGGCCCCGGTCATCCTCTCCTTAATACAATGCAGTCGCCCCGTCCCGTGTGCAGAAAAACACCCCCAAAGCATGATGCTACCACCTTAATGCTTCACAGTAGGGATGGTGTTCTTGGGATGGTACTCATCATTCTTCTTCCTCCAAACACGTTTAGTGGAATTATGACCCAAAAGTTCTATTTTGGTCTCATCTGACCACATGACTTTCTCCCATGACTCCTCTGGATCATCCAAATAGTCATTGGCAAACTTAAGACGTGCCTGGACATGTGCTGGTTTAAGCAGGGGAACCTTCCGTGCCATGCATGATTTCAAACCATGACGTCTTAGTGTATTACCAACAGTAACCTTGGAAACGGTGGTCCCAGCTCTTTTCAGGTTATTGACCAGCTCCTCCTGTGTAGTTCTGGGCTGATTTCTCACCTTCCTTAGGATCATCGAGACCCCACGAGGTGAGATCTTGCATGGAGCCCCAGTCCGAGGGAGATTGACAGTCATGTTTAGCTTCTTCCATTTTCTAATGATTGCTCCAACAGTGGACCTTTTTTCACCAAGCTGCTTGGCAATTTCCCCGTAGCCCTTTCCAGCCTTGTGGAGGTGTACAATTTTGTCTCTAGTGTCTTTGCACAGCTCTTTGGTCTTGGCCATGTTAGTAGTTGGATTCTTACTGATTGTATGGGGTGGACAGGTGTCTTTATGCAGCTAACGACCTCAAACAGGTGCATCTAATTTAGGATAATAAATGTAGTGGAGGTGGACATTTTAAAGGCAGACTAACAGGTCTTTGAGGGTCAGAATTCTAGCTGATAGACAGGTGTTTAAATACTTATTTGCAGCTGTATCATACAAATAAATAGTTTAAAAATCATATATTGTGATTTCTGGATTTTTTTTTTTAGATTATGTCTCTCACAGTGGACATGCACCTACGATGACAATTTCAGACCCCTCCATGATTTCTAAGTGGGAGAACTTGCAAAATAGCAGGGTGTTCAAATACTTATTTTCCTCACTGTATATATATATATATATATAGTAGACTGTTTATTCGACTTCAATTCAATTCAATTCATGTTTATTTGTATAGCGCTTTTAACAATGAACATTGTCTCAAAGCAGCTTTACACAGATAATGGGGTGATTAAACATAAATATGTTCTTTGTGACTTGCTAATTACTCTTCAATGCCATAGCCTTAAGCACCATTTCTGTACTCTAAATTAATGTCCACACGTCTTTGCACTGTTACTGACTTTATATTTATTCACTTTACATTTGTTTACATATTTATCACTTGCTGTAAATATGGCATATATTTATCTGCACTTTTGCACGACTGATACATTTTGCACTTCTGGTAGATGCCAAACTGCATTTCGTTGCTGTGTACCTGTACAATGCAATGACAATAAAGTTCGTTCTATCTATCTATCTATCTATCTATCTATCTATCTATCTATCTATCTATCTATCTATCTATCTATCTATCTATCTATCTTAACCACTTAGCTCCCACCTCCCCCACATTCTGACTAAGTTTCACTAAACTACAAATTAAAACTGCATTATTTAAGCAGGTCACGTTGTCTTTTTTCTATTTATATATTTTGTAATATTCTGAATTATGATTCAGAGGAACCATGGCAACTTTAATTTTATTATAACAATTGGTATAATGCAAGATTTAATTTCTGCCAACAGCCTTCAATCAAATTAGATTTTTGTCCCTCTATTAGAAAAGGTTTGCGCTTTTCTGCTCTAGGAACTTTTTTAATAAACAGGTTCTCCTAATTCCATCTCCCATTTTCCAGTTCTTCACTCTGTTCTACCTGCACTTGTGACATTTTAATGATTTGTGATGGTGTGT
The DNA here is from genome assembly GCF_014805685.1 of Silurus meridionalis. NCBI lineage: Eukaryota > Metazoa > Chordata > Actinopteri > Siluriformes > Siluridae > Silurus > Silurus meridionalis. Next base: position 27,773,908 of record NC_060893.1, on the reverse strand, counting down.
GTAGCTCAGACATTACACACACCTGAATGAAGACTGTGAAGAAGATGAGCGTGATTATGGAAGTGAGGAACATGTTCTTCATAGGGAAATGTTCACTGGAGAGCAGAAAGGCCAGAGAAAATGCAATGGCTCCTCGCAGTCCACCGTAGGCCACAATAAACTGATCTTTACCTGTTAACTTCACCATGCGGAATTTATTCATGATGAAGCTCAGTCCCACCACTCCTACACACACACACACACACACACACACACACACAGTAATTAATCAAGTAGCTCCTCACATACACAGACAGACAGACAGACAGAGAGCTGACCCAGTACACGTGAGATGAGGCAGAGGATGAGGGTAAAGATGATGAAGATAAAGTTCCAGTGATGTGGTCCTGCTACCGTGGAAACGCCGAGGAAGATGAAGATGAGAGTCTCACTCACACTGCTCCACATCTTTAAGAAGTACTTTATTGTGGTGTAAGACTTGTGGGAAATGTTGGCCTCCACATAAGGCCTCATTACCACTCCACATGCAATGAGACTATACACACACACACACACACACACACACACACACACACACACACTGTATACACCACATTACAGAATACTAAAAGAATTACAGACCTGCAGTGTAAAAAAATAAGTAACTCACGCCATGATGCCAGACAGGTGGAACACCTCAGCTGACAGGTATGCCAGGTAGCTGTACAGGAAGACGAAGAGTGGCTCGATGACACGTGAGCATAAGGTGAAACGAGAGGTGACAGCGGCCATAATTCCATAAACCATGCCCACCATGATACCCCCCACTGCCACCACCAGGAAGCTCAGTACACCCAATAATGAATCACTGAACTCCACTCGGCCTCTGGCAGCAAACTCCTCAAACAGGTGATACAATACCTAAAGAAAAACACATACTGCATCTTTAATCCTCCTGGCTCAGGTCTTATTTGACTGATCGCTATCAGTTTGTTGATGTAAATGGTGAGTTCTTCACACTCTCTGAGGTAAAGTTTGGTGTTCTGCAAGGATCTGTCCTAGGCCCACTGCTTTTCTCTTTATATCTGCTTCCTCTTGGTGAAATTATACATGAACATGGTATTCGCTTCCATTGCTATGCTGATGATACACATCTGTATATTTCAGCAATGTTGAGGAGTGGGTAAAGGACATTAGACAGTGGATGCTTGATAACTTCCTGCAGCTCAACTCAGATAAGACAGAAGTACTTTTACTAGGACCACATGCAGCTAGAAGTAAACTTTCCGATTATGTAGCATCTCTGGATGGTGTTTCTGGTTCAGCGTGTGCAGCCGTTTTTGTGAGGTAAAGCAGCAGATCTAGAGGGATCATGGATAAAGAGTGTTTGGTGAACTGGGATCTTTGTATGCTGTCGTCCCCTCACTCGCACACGTCCCCTCAGGTTTGTTGATGATGGTGTGGTGGGTCGTCTCTTATCCCTCATGTCTGTGTTACCTTCTGGTTCTCCCTTTTAGTTCTGCTGCCATAGCGAGTCTTGCCGGAGTCCAAACTGCACAGTGACATTAACTTTCATACAACAATAAGTAGACTTAATAATCCATATCCTTCTCTTCCTGTCATTAGGGTTCCACAAGCCAGTGCACTCTTAGTGCCGGTCCCAAGCCCGGGTAAATGGGGAGGGTTGCGTTATGAAGGAGATCCAGCGTAAAACATGTGCCAAATCAAATATGCGGATCACGAAAGAGAAATTCACGACCGCCACAGGTATCGTTAGCCGAGGGGGTACTGGTAAAAATTGGGCTACTGTCGGCCGAAGCAGGAGAAAGAGAGGAGTAAGACGTCTACAGAGATGGCAGGAAAAGGAGAAGTGTAGGAGAGTGGAGGTTCGGTTTGGTACTTTAAAAGTTAGTACTATGACTGGTAAAGGGAGAGAGGTAGCTGATATGATGGAGAGGAGAAAGGTAGATATGTAGTGTGTTCAGGAGACCAAGTGGAAAGGGAGTAAGAGCAGGAACATTGGAGGTGTTTAAACTGTTCTATCATGGTGTGGATGGAAAGAGAAATGGTGTAGGGGTGATTCTGAAGGAAGAGTACAGTAAGAGTGTAGTGGAGGTGAAGAGAGTTTCTGATAGAGTGATGAACGTAAAGCTGGAAGTTGAAGGGGCGATGATAAATGTCATCAGTACCTATGCTCTACAAGTGGGCTGTGAGATGGAGGAGAAGGAAAAATTCTGGAGTGAGTTATATAAAGTGGTAGAAGGTGAACATAGGAATGAGAGATTGGTGATTGGGACGGATTTCAATAGGCATGTAGGTGAAAAGAACAGAGGTGATGAGGAGGTGATGGTAGGTATGGTTTTAAGTAGAGGAATGTGGAAGGGCAGATGGTGGTAGATTTTGCTAAAAGGATGGAAATGGCAGTGGTGAACACTTATTTTAAGAAGAAGGAGGATCATAGGGTGACGTATAAGAGTGGAGGAAGGTGCACACAGGTGGATTATGTTCTATGTAGGAGATTGGAGATTGTAAGGTGTTGGCAGGGGAAAGTGTAGCTAGACAGCATCGGGTGGTGGTCTGTAGGGTGGTTTTGGAGGTGAAGAAGAAAAGAAGGAGAGTGAAGAAAAAGAAGAATAAGATGGTGGAAACTGAAGGCGGAAGACTGTAGTATGAGATTCAGCGAAGAGGTCAGACAGGAGCTCGGTGGTGGTGAAGAGGTGCTGGATGATTGGGGAACTACTGCAGAAGTGATAAGGGAGACAGCTAGAATGGTACTTGGTGTGACATCTGGAAATAATAAGGAAGACAAAGAGACGTGGTGGTGGAATGAGGAAGTGCAGGAGAGCAGAAGGAGAAAGAGGTTGGAGAAACAGAATTGGGATCGACAGAGTGATGAGAAAAGTAGGCAGGAGTACAAGGAGATGCAGCAGCAGGTAAAGAGGGATGTGGTGAAAGACAAGGAAAAGGCATATGAGGAGCTGTAGGAGAAGTTAGACAGTAAGGAAGGAGAAAAGGATTTGTAGCGATTGGCCAGGCAGAGGAACCGAGCTGGGAAGGATGTGCTGCAAGTTAGAGCAATAAAGGATGGAGATGGAAATGTGTTGACTAGTGAGGAGAGTGTGTTGAGAAGATGGAGGGAGTATTTTAAGCAGCTGATGAACAAAGAGAATTAGAGAGAGAGAAGGTTAGATGATGTGGAGAAGGTGAATCAGGAAGTGGATAGGATTAGTAAGGAGGAAGTGAGAGCAGCTATTAAGAGGATGAAGAGTGGAAAGTCGGTTGGACCAAATGACATACTGACATGATGTGGAGGCATGAGTATGGTTTTATGCCGAGAAAGAGCACCACAGACGCATTATTTGCTTTGAGAATGTTGAGGGAGAAGTATAGAGAAGGTCAGAAGGAGTTGCATTGTGTGTTTGTGGATTCAGAGAAAGCATACGACAGGGTGGAGAGAGGAGTTGTGGTATTGTATCAGGAAGTCTGGTGTGTCAGAGAAGTATGTGAGGGTGGTGCAGGACGTGTATGAGTAGTGAAGTGTGCAGTAGGAATGACAGACTGGTTCAAGGTGGAGGTTGGACTGCATCAAGGATCGGCTCTGAGCATTTTCCTGTTCGCAGTGGTGATGGACAGGTTAAAGAAGAGCCTAGAGAGGTGGAAGTACATGCTGGAGAGAAGGGGAATGAAAGTCAGTAGGAGTAAGACAGAGTACATGTGTGTGAATGAGAGGGAGGGCAGTGGAGGGGTGCGGTTGCAGGGAGAAGAGGTGGAGAAGGTGGAGGAGTTCGGGTACCTGGGGTCAAAAGTGCAAAGTAATGGAGAGTGTGTTAGAGAAGTGAAGAAAAGAGTGCATGCAGAGTGGAGTGGGTGGAGAAGAGTGATAGCAGGAGTGGTACGTGATAGAAGAGTATCTGTGAGAGTGAAAGGGAAAGTTTATAGGACTGTGGTGAGACCTGAGATGTTGTATGGATTAGAGACAGTAGCATTGAGTAAAAGACAGGAGGTGGAGCTGGAGGTAGCAGAGCTGAAGATGTTGATATGTTCGTTTAGAGTAACGACGATGGATAGGATTAGAAATCAGTTTATTAGAGGGACAGCGCATGTAGAACGTTTTGGAGACAAGGTGAGGGAGATGAGATTGAGATGGTTTGGACATTTGCAGAGGAGGGACATGGGGTATATCAGTAGGAGAATGCTGAGGATGGAGCCACCAGGAAGGAGGAAAAGGGAAGACAAAGGAGGAGGTTTATGGATGTGGTGAAGGAAGACATGCAGGTAGTTGGGTTCAAATAAAATTTTATTTGTCACATACACATACATACAGAGTACGACATGCAGTGAAATGCTTTATATGACTGTCCGGCATGAGGAAATAGGATGGGGAGAAAAATAAAACAAAGAAAAAAGAAGGCAGATAAATAAAGAGTATAAACTATTTAAAATATAAAATATATAAAAATATAAATATATATAAGGAAAAAGTGTATATACAAGGTATGCTTATGTACAGTAAACAGTAATCACATAAGGTGGTTGATGTGATTGTCCTTAAAGTGGCCGTGTGCGGTGTGGTGTGGTATAAAGTGCACTGTGCTGTGCAAGTCCACATTTAAAGTGACAGTCCAGAGTTTAAAGTGTTGTAGTGCGAAAAGAAAAATATTTGCAGAAAAGTGTGATGATTGAGAGAGTGACCAGCTTTTAGATCCTGGGTGTTTCCTAATTTAAACTCCGAATGGACTGCAGGAAGAAGCTCCTTCTCATTCTCTCTGTGTTCGCTTTAAGGAAGCTGAAGCGTTTCCCTGAACGGAACAAAGAAAAAAGTCCATTGTTGGGATGGCTGAGGTCCTTCATAATCTTCCTGGCTCTGGTCCAGCACCGCGTGCTGTAGATGTCCTGCAGTTTAGGGAGCTCGGTGTGGATGGTACGTTCAGCTGAACGCACCACCTTTTGGAGGGCTCGCCTGTCCTGCATGGTGCTGTTCCCGAACCAAGAAGTGATGTTACCCGTCAGAACACTCTCAATGGTAAAAGTGTAAAACTCTTTAAACTACCCTCTCAGGTGCTAAAGTCCCTTAAGTGTCTCAGATAGTACAGATGCTGCCGGGCCTTCTTCACCAGGGTGTTGGTGTGATGTGAACACCTGGGTACCGGAAACTGTCCACTCTCTCCACTAGGGTCCTGTTGATGTTTAGTGGTTGGTATGACCGCTCCTGCTTCGTGCTGAAGTCCACTATCAACCCCTTAGTCTTGCTGACGTTCAGGAGAAGTTTGTTCTCCTAGCACCATCTCTCCAGGTTTTTAACCTCCTGTAGGTAGGCCGTCTCGTCATTGTTGGAGATCAGGCCCACCACATCAGCAAACCTGATGATGAAGTTAGAGGGAGTTAGAGATCCATTGACACAGCGGCAGGCTGTCCCAGGACCTCCAACTTAGAGGTGAGTGTTGAGGGAATTATTGTGTTAAATGCTGAACTGTAGTTCAAAACAGCATCTTTGTATAATTCCCTTTTCTGTAGTCCAGGTGGCTCATCGTAGTGTGGAGGAGATGAGCAATAGTGTCCTCAGTAGAATGATTCTGACTCTACACGAACTGTAATGGGTCCAGTGTGTCTGGTAGTGATGCAGTGATGAAGTCTCTGACCAGTCTCTCAAAGCATCTTATCACTACTGAGGTCAAGGCTATAGGGCAATAGTCGTGGGCTGGGGTTTCTTTGGGACAGGAACAATGGTGGACTGTTTGGAGCATGAGGGGACAACAGGCTGTTCCAGTGAAAGGTTAAATATCTCAGTGAACACCGGTGCTAGCTGGTCAGTGCAGGCTTTCAGAACCCGACCTGTGATGCCATCTGGTCCTGCTGCCTTCCTGGTATTTACTCTCTTGATTGCCCTCCTCACGTCATGCTCTAAAATACCGAATGTGTTCACCTCTCAGGCTCGCTCGGCGTGCACGCTGTTTGTGCCGCTAGCACCGCTAGCGTTGTTAGCTGCAGCCTCGAAACGAGCGTAAAAGATGTTTAGCTCGTCTGCCAGAGAAGCGTCCGCATTCACCATTCTAAAAGATGGTGTTCTGTAGTCCATGATTGTTCTTAGTCCCTGCCACAGGCTCCTAGAGCCACCATGTTGGAACTGTGACTCTAGTTTCCTCCCATAGCTTTGCATCCTTCACCGCTCTGCGAACACTGTAAGAAGCAGCCTTGTAATCGTCCATGTCCCCGGTGGCGAGCCCCTTGTTGTAGGCAGCAAAGCGGGATCTCAGAGCGTCGCGGATGGTTTTATCCACCCACGGCTTCTGGTTGGGAAATGTTCTGATGGTGGTTTAATGCACTGTATCATCCGCTAGTTTCCCGATGAATCCCACAACCGCTTCCGTAAACATGTTGATGCCTGAACATGTCCCATTGGTCAGTATAGTGCGCGACCTCCCTCTGAACCGGAGCATCCTGTTTCAGCCTTTGTTTGTAAACAGGCATGAGGAAGATGGCGGCATGGTCCGATTTCCCAAACAGTGGACGTGATTGTGCCTTGTAGTTGTTCTTGAATGGTGTGTAGCAGTGGTCCAGTGTCCTTAGACCCCTGGTGGGCAGGTGATGTGCTGATGAAAGTTTGGTAGTGCACGCTTGAGGTTGGCACTGTTAAAATCTCCCACAACAATGAGCACAGCGTCCCGATGCTGTGTTTGGTGAAGAGTTAGTGTCTTGTGTAAATCCCATACTGCAGTGTCCGTGTCCGCTTGAGGTGGAATGTAAACGGCACTGACTATGACTGAGCTGAATTCCTGAGGTAGATAAAAGGGCCGACATTTGATGGTCAGTAGTTCCAGATTTGGTGTGCAGGAGCATGAAAGGGGAACGATGCACGTGCTGTCGCACCAGTGGTTGTTTACCATCAGACACACTCCACCTCCTCTTGACTTCCCCGACTCCATTGTTCTGTCCATGCGGTAGACCTGTAGATGGAACTGTAACTAAGTAAATAAAAGTATAAAATAAATAAAAAAAAGAGAAAACATAGCCGGAGCAGTCGTGACGGCAGCCAACCTCAACGGCGCCATGTTTACCTTGAAAAGAGTTTAAAGAGGCAGATGTAGAGGACAGAAGGGTATGGAGATGGATGATACGCTGTGGCGACCCCTAATGAGAGAAGCCGAAAGAAGAAGAAGATCCTCTCTCTCTCTCTCGGTCAAGTTAAACATGCTCCTAAGGTCCCAGTGACCACTGTTCCTGCTCCTCTTCCCTCTTTGGATCTTCCCACTTCGTCCTGGTCTGCCTCTGGATAGTGTTCTCTTCAATTGGAGGCGACTCTGTGCAGCTGGTTATGGTTTCTCATCAACACCTTGGGTGGTTGGACTCAGGACTACAGTTTGCTCTTATCTCCATCACTGCACCTCAACACTGTTTATCTGTAATAAATGGACATTCGGTGGCACCCAGATGAGGATGAGGTTCCCTCTTGAGTCTGGTTCCTCTAAAGGTTTCTTTCTTCTGCATCTCAGGGAGTTTTTACTTCACCACAGTCTCCACCGACTTGTTCATCAGAGACAAACTTACACTTATAAAGTACATCTTCATTTTTATCACCACATTATCTGTGTAAAGCTGCTCTGAGACCATGTTCATTATTAAAAGCTTAACACAAATAAACATGAACTGAATTGAATTAATCCATTTACTGCACCTTTAATCCACTCTCCCCATCTTTAATCCACAAACTGCACCTTTAATCCACAAACTGCATCTTTAATAAACTCACCACAGTAACCGCATCATTCAGCAGTGACTCTCCAAACACCAGAATGTGAAGAAGCTCATTAATGTGAATTTCTTCAAAGACAGCAAGAACAGCAACTGGATCCACGGCAGAGGATATGGAACCAAACAGAAGGCAGGAAAGTAGGTCAACTTCGCCCATCTGACCCTCTATCATCTTACATACTCCATATAAGACCAACCCAACGAAGACAGAGTTCCAGAGTGTTCCCAGCACAGCCAGTGCCAAGATGGAGCCTATGTTCTCACAGAAGGGGCGCAGAGGCAAGAAATAACCAGCATCCAGGATGATAGGGGGAAGGAGACACAGGAAAAAGATCTCAGTATCCAAAACAGGAAGTGTTTCACCCGAGAGCTTGATGAGAGCTCCTACCATAAGACCAACCATGATCAGCACACAACTCTCAGAGACAAACCGGGACAACCCAGGAATCAAGTGGAACCCTGAAAATCAGAGAGACAGAAAACACCATTGAAGAAACTGTATTTCATCAAATAGAGAATGAATAGAGAAGATTCACTGAGGAGTTCATTTACAAGCCCAACTGCTGCATTTACAAGCAATCTGTTCAGTTCACCAGTGGAAATAAACCTTCTACATTTCTATGTAAAAATAAAGTATTTCGCCACAGGCATGTTCATCAAGGACGAACTTACACTTATAAAGAACATCTTGTTAATTTTTTATTATTGCATTATCTGTGTAAAGCTGCTCTGAGACAATGTACATTATTAAAAGTGCAATACAAGTAAACATTAATTGAATTGAATTGTATTTGTGAGCATGATGACTCCCACAAAATGGTCCTAAACATATAAAAATTATTTAAAAAACAGTTATTTATCTACTAAACAAAAGCAACAATGGCAACTAAAATTAAATTAACCTAAATAATAAAATGATTTACAGGCACAAGGTCAGAAACGAACTCTCACGTGGTTTATATGCAGTAAACTTCAAGAGCACACAGAGGCACAATTTTGACAAACCTTGCGGGAGCCTTCATGAAAGTTCAGTTGGTAAAGAAGTCTTTAACAAGTTGCATTTGTTTTATATTTTCTTTTTACATGTACTTGAATACTGTGTAGTTTTTACCGAGGATTGAACTTAAGGAATAGTATTATTAATGCAAGTTGCACACCTTTTCTATTTATTTGTTTAAATATTATGTATTCAAGTTGTTCAGTTGTTAAAGAAACTAAAACGTTGCAGTTATAGGGGAAGGGATTGTTTACATTGTGTAGTTGCCAGTTGGTTTACAAAGATGTTTTTTTAAGTTTTCACTCAGGATCCACCATATTGAGACCGTGTCTGTCCCCTGAGCGAAACCAAAATATAGGAATTCTCAGAAAGTCTGTTTTAGTAACCTGATTAACATTAAATTAAATAGGACTGAACGCACAGCAGCACCTCTGATCTAAAAATAGGATTGTTGAATATTAGATCTCTCACGCCAAAAGCACTGACTATAAACGAAATTATTACCGACCAGGAGTTTAATATAATGTGTTTGACAGAAACATGGATTAAATCGAATGAATATGTAGCATTAAATGAGGCGAGTCCTCCTGGGTATAGTTACATACACCAACCCCGTCTAAATAGCAGAGGAGGCGGAGTCACAGCTATTTATAATAATAATCTAAACGTCACACAAAAGACTAAACACAAATGTAAAACATTTGAAGTTCTTTACATCAACATAAAATATCCAGTGTCCGAAAGCAGGTCCAGTCAGTCAATTCCATTAATTATAATTTATAGACCCCAGGGGCCCGACTCTGACTTTCTCATAGAACAAGGGTGGCCAACCCGCTGCTCACGAGCCGCATGCGGCTCTTCGGCTGGTTTCATGCGGCTCTTACGTTCGTATCGAAGGTTGTGTTTGTGTTTTTTTTTATGTGCATGTTCGCTTTGTTTGAGTTCAATACGGTATTTTTAAGACTTAAATGATGTCTCTCCTACTGGGAAACTTTGCGGTATATTCATCTCATGCACATGCGCATTTGACGAAAATACCGTATTGAACTCAAGCGGAGTGAACACGCACATAAAAAAACCCACAAAGTCTGTGTTTTCTACCCTGAAACATGTGAAATCAAAGCATCGATCTGTTCTGACTGACACACATGAAAAAGAATTGCTTCGAGTGGCAACAACAGAATATGAGGCAGATTTGAAGGGGATTGTTTAAGGCAAGGAATTAAAAAAAGTACATGCATAGTAAAAGAAAAACGCTATTGTAAATTATTATATTTTTGTTTGTGGACTTGGTTAAACAGAGTTTGTGTGTGTGTGAGACACACAATGTTCATTGTTGAATAACTGTCCTGTGGTCTTAAAACTGTAGGAGTCAATTTCTGTCATTATGTTGGTGTGTGACATTTACAATAAATCTGGCTGAGCAGAGGTGTGTGTGTGTGTGTGTGTGTGTGTGTGTGTGTGTGTAAGAGGAAGGGATGGGTGATGTTCATGTGTGCCCATGTGTATGATGTGGCTCTTTGCGTTAACACAGTCAAAAATGTGGCTCTCGGTCTCTGACTGGTTGGCCTCCCCTGTCATAGAATTTGCAGATTTCATCACAAATTTAGCTCCTTCTTTACACAAAGCATTAATTGTTGGTGACTTTAATATTCATTTTGATAATTAGGAAGACTCCTTAAGAGCAGCAGTTGTGTCCATTCTAGATTCAGTAGATTTAATCAGAATGTTATAGGACCCACTCATAGTGGAGATACACTCTCGATTTGTTAACATTTGGTTTAAAAATAATAAATAATTTATAGTTCCACAGTCTGAAGTTATTTTAGATCATTATCTCATTATTTTTTTTTTAATCTGCCTCAGTCACTGCATTTCTACCTCACCACGTTACGGTGTTAAACACGTTCACGTCAGCTACAGCAGAGTTTTATCAATAATCTTCCGGAAATTACGATATTAATTAGATTTCCGTCAGACCCCGCAGAGCTCGACTGGGCCACTGAACACCTAGAATCAACGTTTCATTACAGTCTAGATCAGACCTGGGCAAACTACAGCCCGCGGGCCACATCCGGCCCTTTGTACGTCCCTGTCCGGCCCGCGTGAGGCCAATCATAAATTACAGGGATGCCCCGTAAACCGAATATTTTCGCCCGAAATACTTAAATCACCGAAACAACATGACAGAAACACAATTGTAATGGCGCAATAAAAAAGCGCAGCAGCACACGGTTATCTGGATAAGAGCAACATGTCTGCGGTGTGCGGAGAGCAATGTGCAAAAGAGGGGGTGTATCTGCAAAGAGTTTCTCCAAGTCGGGTTTAATTTATCACCTGAAATCCAAACATCCTGATTGCCTTCTAAATATGAGAAGAACGCGGCGTAAAAAAGTAAAGTCAATCCGAGCATGCGCACTCCGTCTGTAGAGGACGTTTTTGAAAAGGCAGGAAAGTTTTCCAGTGATGTGCCAAAGCAAAAGGCAGAACACACAAACATCTGCACTTCATTACTTTAGATCAGTGGTCTCCAGTGGATCGACAGGTTGATCTTTAAAACATTCCCCGTGGATCCCGAAAATAATAATGATTATAATATAATATTATTTATTACAGGCTCTTCTTAATGCTGGAGATTAGAACGTTCCATTCACTTGAATGAGCTTTCAAACGTTCAGCCGTCAATTATTTTCCTTTAACAGACCCGCTGCTTATAATAAAAACCGCTGCCTGTCTGTCAATACTATAAACAAATAAATAACAATAATTTATAATAATAAATAAAAAACTTTAGTAATTGATTTATTCTTTGAATTGCAATGCATTGATTTTAGTGAGGTGAGTACACACTCATAGCCACAAATACAATGCTTCTAATAATTGACAATCTTACAATCCTACCCTAATAACTTACACTAAAGAAGAATTGCTTAACATCGGGGAGTTCACTCCAGACACTTTTTCAACAATTTTTACAAACCCGGAAAGTTATTTGGAGATCTTAGTTGGAGCTGCAGCCACTCTCTATGGCACATGGAGGAGACGCCGGCGGGGGAAGCGCGCCGGCGCGCTAGTGAAGCTACGACAGAGGGGATTTAGAACTGCGCTCCCGTCGATTCACCTGGCGAACCTCCGCTCACTGCCGAACAAAATGGACGAACTAACTCTTCTTAATGGAACAAACAAAGATTTTGCATGCTCCGCTGCTCTCTGTTTTACTGAAACTTGGCTCAGTCACTCAATCCCGGACAACGGATTACTTCTCTCGGGCTTTCACTTACACCGAGCGGATCGCGTAACGGAGCTATCGGGCAAAACAAAAGGCGGCGGAATCTGCTTCTACATTAACGAACGTTGGTGTACAGATGTCACAGTGCTGGATAAATACTGCAGCGAAAACTTGGAATCACTGGTAATAAACTGTAAACCGTTTTACTCACCGCGGGAATTTTCCTCATTCATTCTGACCGGAGTTTACATCCCACCTCAGGCCAACGTGAATGATGCACTGCAAAACCTGGCAAACCAAATATCCGGCTTGGAGCAAAAACATCCGGATTCTCTTTTTATTATCCTTGGAGACTTTAACAGAGCAAAACTAACAGTAGAACTTCCAAAATACAGGCAACATATTAACTGTCCGACAAGAGGGAAAAACACACTGGATCATTGCTACACCCTTCTTAAGGATTCGTATCGCTCTGTACCCCGGGCAGCTTTAGGGAACTCTGATCACTGCTTGGTTCATCTTATTCCAACCTACAGGCAGAAACTAAAATCTGTTAAGCCTGTAGTCAAAACAGTGAAGAGATGGACCAGTGAGGCAAAGCAGGAACTACAAGACTGCTTTGAGTGCACTGATTGGAGTGTCTTTGAGGCTGGAACTGACAGCCTGGATGAGCTGACTGACACTGTGACATCCTACATCAGTTTTTGTGAAGACATGTGTGTGCCAACCAAAACCTTCTGCAAGTTCAGTAACAACAAGCCATGGTTCACAGCCAAACTGAAAAAACTTCGACATGCCAAGGAAGATGCATACAGAGGAGAGGACAAAGCTCTGTACAAGCAGGCCAGGAACCAACTGACAAAGGAGATCAGAATAGCCAAAAGAAGCTACTCTGAAAAGCTGAAAAGCAGGTTTTCAGCTAACGACCCTGCATCAGTGTGGAAAGGCCTGCAAAATATCACAAACTACAGAAGACCACCCCTCCCCACTGAAGCAAACAAAGACCTGGCTGACGACCTCAACACCTTCTACTGCAGGTTTGAGAACAATATCTTCACACCTCTCATCCAACCCAGCCCAATGTCTGCCCCCATCACACCTCTGGATTCCTCTCTTACAACTCCTTCCAGCACTCAAGTTGCGCTCACGATTTGTGAAAAGGATATGTATCGGCTCTTTCAGAGACAGAAGACAAGGAAGGCTCCCGGCCCAGACGGTGTCTCCCCCTCCTGTCTCAAAGCATGTGCTGACCAACTGGCTCCCATTTTCACCTCTATCTTCAACAGATCACTGGAGTTGTGTGAGGTCCCCTCCTGCTTTAAACTCTCCACAATCATCCCAGTCCCCAAGAAACCCTCCATTACTGGACTGAATGACTACAGGCCTGTCGCTCTGACATCTGTCGTCATGAAGACCTTTGAAAAGCTGATATTGGCCCATCTAAAGAAGGTGACAGAACAGCTGCTGGATCCCCTACAGTTTGCATACCGAGCAAACAGATCGATGGATGACGCAGTCAACATGGGGCTAAACTACATTCTGCAACACCTTGACTGCCCAGGAACATATGCCCGGATTTTGTTTGTTGACTTTAGTTCGGCTTTCAATACAATAATTCCGGGAATCCTCCACTCTAAACTCCTAAACCTTACTATACCCCCTGCCATCTGTCAATGGATCACCAGCTTCCTGACAGGCAGGAAACAACAGGTGAGACTGGGAGGTGTTACCTCCGGTATTCGGACAGTCAGCACTGGTGCTTCTCAGGGGTGTGTCCTTTCCCCACTGCTATTCTCCCTTTATACGAATGACTGCATATCAAGTGACCCAACTGTCAAACTCCTGAAATTTGCAGATGACACCACGCTCATTGGACTAATCCAAGATGGTGACGAGTCTGCATATAAGCAGGAGGTGAAGCAGCTGGTGCTATGGTGCAGTCAGAACAACCTTGAGCTAAACACACTAAAAACTGTGGAGATGATAGTGGACTTTAGGAAACATCCTTCAACACTACTACCCCTCACAATATCCAAAATCCCTGTGTCACCTGTGGAGAACTTCAAGTTTCTGGGCACTACCATTTCCCAAGACCTGAAATGGGAATCAAACATAAATTCGATTCTGAAAAAGGCCCAGCAGAGGATGTACTTTCTACGCCAATTAAGGAAGTACAGTCTGCCACAGGAGCTGTTGATACAGTTCTACACTGCAGTCATTGAATCTGTCCTGTGCTCATCAATCACCATCTGGTTTGGAGCAGCAACAAAACAGGACAGAAACAGACTGCAGAAAACTGTTAAAACAGCTGAAAAAATCATTGGTGCCCCCCTGCCCACTCTCCAGGACTTGTACCATACAAGAACCAGAAACCGGGCAGGAAAAATCATTAATGACCCTTCACACCCTGGACACAACATCTTCCAGCTCCTCCCTTCTGGCAGGCGCTAAAACTGCCAGACACAGGAACAGTTTCTTTCCCCAAGCAATCACCCTCACTAACAACTGACCATAATTATATTCCCTGCTCATATCTATGAGTACTGCACAGAACTCTCACTCATCACATTATCTGCATATGTTGCACACACTATTGCTTTAAGTTATAAGTTTTATAGTAAACTCTCTAATCATACCTGGCACACAATACTGTCATTTGCACTGCCATGCACTCCCACACTTTATGTACATTACTGGTCTGTATCCCTATTTATTACCCACACTGTCTATACTGTCTAATATTGTCTGTATTGTCTTGTATAGTCTGTTTTTGTCTTGTTGTGTCTGTTTTGTCATGTATAGGTTTTTATTTATGTCTGTACTTTTGAGAGTAACAAACAGCTGGAACCAAATTCCTTGTGTGTGTCAACACACTTGGCCAATAAACCTGATTCTGATTCTGATTTTCTTTCGGTGTTTCAGTTTTCGGTTTTGGCCTTGGGTTCCTCATTTTTGGTTTTTGGTTTCGGACAAGAATTTTCATTTCGGTGCATCCCTAAAATATTATCGTTGGTGTGGCCCTCTGACACAATTCAGGTTTCTCATGTGGCCCACTTTTTAAATTATTTGCCCACCCCTGGTCTAGATGATGGAGCTCCGCTTAAGACCAACATGATCAGGGAGAAAAAATCAGCACAGTGGTATAATGATCATACACACACCTTAAAACAGACCACTTGGAAATTAGAACGTAAATGGCGTCAAACAAAATGAACAGTATTTCAAATAACATGGAAGGAGAATCTCCTGAGTTCTAGAAAATCTCTTAGTGCTGCTGATCAGCATATTTCTCCTCCCTCATAGAAAATAACAAGCATAATCCTAGATTTTTATTCTGTACTGCAGCAAAATGAACAGGAAATAAACACACTGCACTCACATGCACACCATCAATAGGTAGTAATGATTTCATCAACTTTTTAATAATAAAATTGAAAACATCAGGCAAGAAATCCAGACGATTAATATAAATCCAAATTGTTTTATAAATAACCCTGTAGACAGCAGTGTCATTATAACAGACCATCAATTACAAAGCTTCACTCCTATTCAAGAGAACGACTTCATTTCATGATCAAAATCATCAACCTGCATTCTCCATCCCTCACCTACAAGTTTCCTCAAACAGATCATTCCAGAGGGAATTGAACCTGTTTTTAAATAATAAACTCTTCCATTAGCACTGGTTTTGTACCTAAATTCTTCAAACTGCAGTTATCAACCCCCTAATTAAGAAACCTGACCTTCACCCTGTCAGATGTCCAACTACAGTCCAATATCAAACCTCCTCTTTATCTCCAAGATTCTAGAAAAGGTTGTAGCACAGCAGTTCTGCTCACATCTACTGAGGAAGAACATTTATGAAATGTATCAATCAGGATTTCGGCCTCATCATAGCACAGAGACGGCGCTAGTTAAGGTGGTAAATGACCTGTTATTGGCCTCTGATCAGGGTTTTGTCTCTTTACTTGTTTTGCTCGACCTCAGTGCAGCTTTTCACACCATTGATCATCATCTCCTGCTTGCTGGACTGGAGAACGTTGTTGGAATAAAGGGAACAGCTCTCTCCTGGCTCAGGTCTTATCTGACTGATCGCTATTATTTTGTTGGACATTCGATGCAACCCAGATGAGGATAAGAACTAAGTTTGCAAAATTTGCACAATAAAAAGGTTCTTTATTTTGACTGCAAAATGCATTTAGATTCCTCCAATACTTCATTAGAATAACAGCATTGTTTTGTGTGGCCTTGCAAACCTGTAACACTATTGTGGAACTTTTCCACAATATTCACTCATCATGACAGTAAAAAAGTCTACTGCAGGATTTCATGCATGTAACAAAAAAAAGAAAACGGAATATACCGCTGGTATAATTTAGAAAAATACTGCCCAACACTAACAGGAAGATTTTTATTCTCCACTTTTGAGCAGGTAAACAACCAAATATTCATTTGTTTCTTTTAAATCTTAAAGGACACAACTACGGTAATTTCTGGACTATTAAACGCACCTTAATATAAGCCGGACGCACTGAATTTTACAAAGATTTTTATTTTGATCATAAATACGCCACACCTGTCTATAAGCCGCATGTCTACACTGAAACTAATGAACTTTACACAGGCTTTAATGAAAGACAGTGTCTGTTACACGGTTTGTATCTAAACAGTAGCCGACCAAGAAAGTCATTGTTCACTGTCTTCCTCCTTCCTTTCACAACTATTTCTCTCGGGAGTTTATCTTTTGGCATCGTCGTGTGTTTAAAAATCACCATCGGTGAATCTTTTCTCCCGATGCCGTGCAGCTCAGAACACAGGTGAAGTGTGTTTTCATGCCCGGTTGTTTTCAGCGTGACGAATGATTTGCATTTCCTGTAGACAGTCCGAGTGAGCGGCAGGTCAAACATCAGAGGAACCTCATCCATATTTATGATGTGGTCCGATTCAGTGGGAGCGCATCTGATTTAATATAAAGAGTTTCATTGGTTCACCTGAACCCATTCTGTAATTTCATTGGTCTAACGTTCTGGGGCTCAGTTTTTGGGCTTGACGTTTGTAAAACTGGGAAAAACCCCGGAACAATTCATAAATAAGCCGCAGAGTTTAAAACTTGGGAAAATACGGTATTTAAATTTGTTCTGTGATTCTGCAAACTGAGGATTCATCTGCAACATTCTGTACTTTTATTTTGACTGTCAGAGTTCATGCTTATCATACACCACACTTCCACTACACTCTTACTGCACCTCCAATCAGCCACTGCAGCATGTGTGCTTTCTGCACCATTTGTACACAGACTGTCACTGCACCTCTGCTGAAGTTTGTTTCTCAGTGGTTTGTTGCTTGTTGCTCTACAGACTAGACTACTTTTGTGCTGGTTGTTATTTTTGGTTTATTTTGGGTTTTACTGAGGTTTAAATGATTGAAACACAACAACCAGAATTCCAGCATTAAATAAAAAACATCTCATTCTGCATCATTATTACATTTTTACTGTGTGTGTGTGTGTGTGTGTGTGTGTGTGTGTGTCTGGGTTATCATTCTATGTTGGGTGGAGCTCAGCATCTGACTAAGCCTGATACAGAGGCCTTATGTAGTGTGTGCGTGTGCGTGTGTGTGTGTGTTCCTAAATATACTACAGTATTTCAAGATAAATAATGACGGGTGTACAGGTGTAGAGATGAATACAGAGATGTTAACTCCTGAGTGTTACACAGCACTGACACTGGAGACTCCTTCCACACACGTTCAAGAGATGACTGAAGACCTTCATCTTCCTGAAACACTTTAATTAGCACTTTCCAAGTTTGTAGAATTTAAGAGTTATATTAATATTAAGTGTGTAATCTTGTGTAAAGTGTAGATTTATTCATTACTAGAGACTCAAAGCACTTTAGTACGTCACTCTGGATACGGGCTTCTGATAAATGCCACAAATGTAAATGTAAATGTATGTAATTGTACGTTACACACGTTACAGAAACACATTTGTCTTTAAGGAGAATGCTGTCATACCAATAAATACTCACATTTTACACACTGCAAACTGAGAGCTGCTATTAAAGAGAAATAACCACCACCTCCTGACCAATCACAGTCCAGAACTAAGGGTTGCTTCATGTCAACAATTTTTGCTTATAATAATAATAATAATAATAAGAAGAAGAAGAAGAAGAAGAAGAAGAAGAAGAAGAAGAATAATAACAATAATAATAATGAAAACAATCCTAATCATCATAATTATTATTAAATTATTATTATTATTGTTATATGAGAGATGATTAAACTCACCGAGTTTCAGTAAGGACGCCAGGAGGATCCACAGACACACTTCAAACGGTATCCGCACGCGCTCATAGTTAACGGTGAGCACCGGGAAAACGTGCGCCCCGGTTACCGAGGAGTTCAACACAGGACCGGAACCGGAACCAGAACCAGAACCAGACCCGAGCACACAGAGCCAAACAAAGGCGCGCAGTGGCGCGTGCATGATCCTACTGAATATAACAAATATAAAGATAAATACAAATCTATTCAAAAACAAACACAAACTGGAACTCTCTTCCGGTAAACATTTAATTACTTCCGCTTATTAATATTTACCTTTATATGCTGCTAAACAGGACAAAGTCTCTCTCTCTCTCTCTCTCTCTCTCTCTCTCTCTCTCTCTCTCTCAAACTTTTTACACACACGCGGGCGGGCGGGCACGCGCTCACACACACACACACACACACACACAGCTGCATCTCAATAAATTAGAATACTATTAAAACGTTAATTTATTTTAGTAATTCAATATAAAACTGGTATTTTATATATATATATATATATATATATATATATATATATATATATATATATATATATATATATATATATATATATATTCAATAACCCAGTCATTAGGGTCCAGTGCCGGTCCCAAGCCTGGATGAATATGGAGGGTTGTGTTAGTCAAGTCAAGTCAAGTCAAGAGGCTTTTATTGTCATTTCTACTATACACAGTGGTACACAGTACACAGTAAAATGAGACAACGTTTCTCCAGAACCCTGGTGCTACACTAAACAACAAACAACAAAACAACATTAAGCTAAAACACAAGTTACATAAAGTGCATAGAGTGCAACCTGGTGCAAACAGTGCAGACAGACAGTGCAGACAGACGACACAAGACAAGACACAAAACCCTATATAGCGCCGACCAGTAAACCTACTGTATACATGATTATACAGTACTGTACAAGAAAACTGTAAAAACTATACAAAATATAAACTATATCCCAGAAGTGAGTGTAAACAGTGTAGTGCAAAAAAATACAGCAGCGGTCGAAGGTGCAAAAAACAGCATGTAAACAGTATAATACAGTGAAAATCCTAAATGTGCAAGAACAGCAGTTGAGAGTGGTACTGTTAAGAATAATAAATAATAAATAAATGAATGGTGGTGGAATGGATTGAGATGAGTGATGAGTGTGTGTTAGGTGTTAAGTCCAGGAAAAAATGTTTTCAGTTCGTTACACACATTTGAGTGAGTGTGTGTGTGTGTGTGAGAGAGTTCCGTTTCAGTTCTGTGTGTTGAGAAGCCTGATGGCTTGTGGGAAGAAACTGTTGCACAGTCTTGAAGGACATCCAGTGTAAAGTGTCAGTGGACTATGATGTTTATTGTATGATATTCTGATTTGTGGTGAGAGTAGGGAGCAGGTGGAGAAGATCCTGGAGAGGTGGAGGTATGTGCTGGAGAAAAGTGGAATGAAAGTCAGTAGGAGTAAGACAGAGTACATGTGTGTGAATGAGAGGGAGGGCAGTGGAGGGGTGCGGTTGCAGGGAGAAGAGGTGAAGAAGGTGGAGGAATCCAGGTACCTGGGGTCAACAGTGCAGAGTAATGGAGAGTGTGTTAGAGAAGTGAAGAAAATTCAATTCATGTTTATTTGTATTGCGCTTTTAACAATGAACATTGTCTCAAAGCAGCTTTACACAGATAATGTGGTGATTAAAAGTGAAGATGTTCTTTATAAGTGTAAGTTTGTCGCTTATGAGCAAGCCGGTGGCAACTGTGGCAAGGAAAAACTCCCCGTGATGACATAAGGAAGAAACCTTAAGAGGAACCAGACTCAAGAGGGAACCTCATCCTCATCTGGGTGACACCAAAAGTCCATTTATAGCAGATATATGATGTTACGGGGTACAGTGATGATGATCAGAAGCGAAAGGTAGTCCTGAGTCAGTGTAGGAGACTGTTGCAGACTGGTCCCCCGAGCGAAACCAAAATATAGGAATTCTCAGAAAGTCTGTTTTAGTAACCTGATTAACATTAAATTAAATAGGACTGAACACACAGCAGCACCTCTGATCTAAAGATAGGATTGTTGAATATTAGATCTCTCACGCCAAAAGCACTGACTATAAACTAAATTATTACTGACCAGGAGTTTAATATAATGTGTTTGACAGAAACGTGGATTAAATCGAATGAATATGTAGCATTAAATGAGGCGAGTCCTCCTGGGTATAGTTACATACACCAACCCTGTCTAAATGGCAGAGGAGGCGGAGTCACAGCTATTTATAATAATAATCTAAACATCACACAAAAGAATAAACACAAATGTAAAACATTTGAAGTTCTTTACACCAACATAAAATATTCAGTGTCCGAAAGCAGGTCCAGTCAGTCAATTCCACTAATTATTATTTATAGACCCCCAGGGGCCCGACTCTGATTTTCTCATTTTTGCAGATTTCATCACAAATTTAGCTACTTCTTTACACAAAGCATTAATTATTGGTGACTTTAATATTCATTTTGATAATCAGGAAGACTCCTTAAGAGCAGCAGTTGTGTCCATTCTAGATTCAGTTGGAATTAATCAGAATGTTATAGGAGCCACTCATAGTGGTGACACACTCTCGATTTGTTGTTAACATTTGGATTAAACATAAAAAACTTAGTCATAATTCCACAGTCTGAAGCTATTTCAGACCATTATCTAATCTCGTTTAAAATTTGCCTCAGTCACTGCATTTCTACGTCACCACGTTACCGTGTTAAGCGTACTTTCACGTCAGCTACAGCAGCACGTTTTATCAATAATCTTCCAGAAATTACGATATTAGATAGATCTCCATCAGACCCCGCAGAGCTCGACTGGGCCACTGAACATCTAGAAACAACGTTACGTTACACTCTAGATGATGGAGCTCCCCTTAAGACCAAAATGATCAGGGAGAAAAAATTTGCACAGTGGTATAATGATCATACACACACCTTAAAACAGACCACTCGAAAACTAGAACGTAAATGGCGTCAAACAAAAAACTGAAAACAGTATTTCAAATAGCATGGAAGGAGAGCCTCCTAAATTATAGAAAATCTCTTAGTGCTGCTGATCAGCATATTTCTCCTCCCTCATAGAAAATAACAAGCATAATCCTAGATTTTTATTCTGCACGGTAGCAAAATTAACAGGAAATAAAAGCACTGCACTAACATGCACACCATCATTAGGTAGTAATGATTTCATCAACTTTTTTAATAATAAAATTGAAAACATCAGGCAAGAAATCCAGACGGTTAATATAAATCCAAATTATTTTACAAGTAACCCTGTAGACAGCAGTGTAATTATAACGGACAATCAACTACAAAGCTTCACTCCTATTCATGAGAGTGACTTAATTTCATTAATCTCCTCATCAAAATCATCAACCTGCATTCTCGATCCCTTGACTACAAGTTTCTTTAAACAGATAGCTCCAGAGGTAATTGAACCTGTTTTAAAAATAATTAACTCTTCCATTAGCACTGGTTATGTACCGAAATCCTTCAAACTGGCAGTTATCCACCCCCTTATTAAGAAACCTGACCTTGACCCATGTCAGTTGTCCAACTACAGACTGATATCAAATCTCCCCTTTATATCCAAGATTCTAGAAAAGGTTGTAGCACAGCAGTTATGCTCACATCTGCTTATGAATAACATTTATGAAATGTATCAATCAGGATTTCGGCCTCATCATAGCACAGAGACGGCGCTAGTTAAGGTGGTAAATGACCTGTTATTGGCCTCTGATCAGGGTTTTGTCTCCTTACTTGTTTTGCTCGACCTCAGTGCAGCTTTTGACACCATTGATCATCATCTCCTGCTTGCTGGACTTGAGAACGTTGTTGGAATAAAGGGAATGGCTTTCTCTTCGCTCAGGTCTTATTTGACTGATCGCTATCAGTTTGTGGATGTAAATGGTGAGTTCTCCACACTTTATGAGGTAAAGTTTGGTGTTCCTCAAGGATCTGTCTTAGGCCCACTGCTTTTCCCTTTATATATGCTGCCTCTTGGTGAAATCATTCATAAACATGGGATTCGCTTCCATTGCTATGCTGATGACACACAGCTGTATATTTCAGCAAAGCCAGATGAGCGAGATCAGCTAAACAATGTTGAGAAGTGTGTAAAGGACATTAGACAGTGGATGCTTAATAACTTTCTTCTGCTCAACTCAGATAAGACGGAATTACTTTTACTAGTGTGACGGGATCTGAGTATTAATGTCATTTTTTTTATTAATTGGATAATCTCCTGCATAATCGTTGTTGTTTTTATTAATGGCCTCGTCTGTATTGCCTTGCTCAGCGTTTTCTTTTTATGAGCAACAGACTGTTGCGTATGCCAGCATGATGAGCTGATGAGGGAGGGGTGGAGACTGTGCCCTTTAAAAGCATGCTGTAGAGACTGTGTGAGAGAGCGCCTTACGGAAAACGGGCAGTCACGTGGGAATAGCGGAAGTGTGACTGGCGAGCTGGCGTCTTCCGGAGACCGCGTGAGCGGGTGGATGAACGGCGAACACGCTGACAGACTCGGAGGTTATACCAGTATGCAACGAGTGTAAGCAGCTCCATGTGCAGTGTATACGCTGAAGGACGAGGTTAGCTACACTATGTGATGAGTGCGGGTTGGACTGGCGTGTAGTCACGACGCCGAGAGAGAGCGAGAGGAATCCACGCTGTGAGTGGAGCGTAAGAGTGTTTATCCCGGCGGAACAGAGCACTCTGGTTACAACGCTGGACTTCGTAGACTGGGTAGTGGGAATTGCTACCCGGTCCTATTGTGAGTACGATTTTAGCCATTATACTCCGGAAGCCAGACCATTGGATGAAAGACTTCAGTTGAACTTAACCGGTTGCACTGTTTGACCTTAACATTTAATACAGAAACTGATGATTGCCAGTGTGCTAGCTTATAGTCACTCTGTGAATTTTTATTGCTATATCCCGGGTGCTGTGCTATTGGAGTGGTGTGATTGTGCTGTGGTTTGGAACTGTGTGCACGAGAAAGTAATTATTGGGGTGTTGTGTATAACTTGTGAGCTAGAGATACTGGCAGCTGTCTTATCTGTTTTACAGTGTGCTGTTTAAATCCGGTGGAGACTTAGTCCACTGTAGGACTGAATCGAAGTGGTGCACTTGCTCTGATCGAGCCTGGACAGATTGGACTGCTCCTTTGGACTAACATCATCTTGCATCCTTCTTAAGGACTTCTCAGTGTGCTATTTTTTTATTGAATGTTGCATTGATTTCCAAATCTTAAATCTTTTTATCTGTGTATTTAATAAAAGGTCTTTGTAATTTGATCCATCTCGTGACTGTCAATATTTGATGCCCAGCCCTCTGTGTGAAGTGATTTAAATTAAATGCGGGTGTACTTGTGAGTCCTGGGTCTCAGATAAGCCCCCAGGTGGCGTTGTCGGCTATCTTAATAATTAATACAATTTCGGCCTGTCTTCAGCCAATAAGAGGGCGAATATTAGTGTCACCCTCGTTACATCTGGCGCAGTCGGAAGGATTTTGGACCTGTGTGAGGGATCTGGGCTATCGATTTGACATTCACATGGTGGATTGAATAGGAATTGTTTTTTATTTTTATTTTAAAATGATGATGCCGGTTTTTCCTGGGGCCCCTTGGGTTCCTAAATTTAATGGGGTAGGTAGTGATTTGAGCTATGGGGATTGGAAAGAGCAAATTCGAGGGCTTTTAGAGGCCCAAGAAATGACTGAAGAGAAACAAATTAAAATTTTATTGGGTGCTTTGGGTGGGGATGCAAAGCGAGAAATTCGTGTTTTGGCTGATGCAGAACGTGATAAGCTGAGTAAAATTTTTGATCAATTAGATGTTCTTTACGCTGGAGAAATCCCTTTGCCCGTCCTTAGGTCACAGTTTTTTAGCTGCAGGCAGAAGTCAGATGAATCTTTTAAAGCTTTTGTTTTACGTTTAAGGGAAATCTTTTGTAGGCTGCAGAGGCGCAGCCCAGTGGGAGCCCTGGCCGAAGGTCAACTAAAGGAGCAGCTCTTGATGGGGATGGAGGATGGTCCGATGTTGAGGGCCTTAAAAACGTATGCACGTCGCAACCAAGCAGGAACATTTGCAGAGTTACACCAGGAGGCGTTATCGTTGGAGGAGGAGTACGGCCAAACCAGGTATAAGACTGCATGTGCTGCTATTAGTCAACGCGAGACACCTAATCTACATGCACTTAGGCCTGATTGGAGGGCTGAGTTGAAACGAGAGATCTTGGAGGAGGTTAAAGGCCAGATTCGTGAGCTGACTCAGGAAGTGATGAGGGAGCTGAGGCCCCCTAATGCAGTACCCCCTGGAACCCATGCACCCCCACAACAGCAGGCCCCTCCTGGTCCCAGGAGGAGAGATTACCAGTTTGTAAACCGTTGGGACCCTGAGGGTAGACCGATATGTCGACGCTGCCAACAACCAGGCCATGTTGCTCGCAACTGTAGAGAGAACAGGGAGCCTAGACAAGCTTTAAACGAGAATGCCCTGTTGTAGAGGTCCAAACAACAGGGTTACTTACCCCACTGGAAAACCAAGGGACCACCGACTACTTTATTGCTGACTGCCCAATGGTAGATGTTTTAATCCAGAATGTTCCCTGTAAAGGCCTGTTAGATACTGGGTCACAAGTAACATTGATGCGGCAGAGTATGCTGGAAGAGAACTTTCCTAGCTGTAAATTGGGTGATGCCCCCTTGTTGACCTTGAGAGCTGCAAACGGCCTAGAAATCCCTTACGTAGGGTATGCTGTATTGGACTTTGAAGTGGCAGGCATTCAACTACACGGAAGAGGTGTTGTGATTGTAAAAGATGAATGTTCTACTAATCCTTTAATTATCGGAATGAATGTTATTTCAGCATGCTGGAGTGCCCTGTTTCAGGGCCCATCGCAGTCTTTCTCATTTCAGAGCTCTGTGGAACGGCGAGTGTGGAAAAAGGCTATGGCAGCATGTCAACGTATTGTGGCTCACACCCAAGAGGATGGATTCCTGGGATATGTTTGGCCAGCCAGTCGCCACAAGATATGGATCCCTCCCCAAAGCAAAGTCATTGTATGGGGGCGTGTCCGAATGGGCTTGCAGAATCGGCATTATTGTGGATTGGTGGAACCTCTGTTGGAGTCAGGTGCTGTGCCTGCTGCTCGATCTCTGGCTATAGTTAAGGACGGTAGGGTGCCGGTCCGGTTGTGTAATTTGCATCCTTACAGAGTGTCTGTGGGCCGATACCAGAAGCTGGGTCGATTGTATGAGATGCCGAAGGCGGATATCTATGGCCCGAGGGATCTTGATCTGACCTTGAATACAGATGGAGTTGTTGACGTTCGTATGGTGGAAGTTGAAAGCTCTACAGAGGAGGTAATTGCCGACCAGGTGAGCCCAGTAATACTTGGATCTGACTTAACCAATCAGCAATGTCAAGCAGTTGATACACTTTTAAAAAAATGGAGTGGGGTGTTTGCCAAGAATGAGGATGATTTGGGTTTTACAGAGACTGTCCAACATAGGATTCATACTGGGAATGCCCCTCCTGTTCGGGAACGCTTTCGATCTCTTCCCCCAATGATGTATAAGGAGATGAAAGTTTTACTGACAGATATGTTGGAGAGAGGTATCATTTCTGAGAGTAACAGCCCATGGGCAGCCCCAGTAGTTATGGTCAAGAAGAAAGATGGAAGTTGGCGCTTTTGTGTGGACTACAGGAAGTTAAATGCAATTACACATAAGGATGCATTCCCACTTCCTCGAATAGAAGAGACATTGACTACCTTAACAAGGGCTGAGTGGTTTAGTACCTTGGATTTGGCTAGTGGCTATTGGCAAGTGGGAGTGCACACTGACGATCGTCCAAAGACTGCCTTCACGACCCTCTTGGGGCTATTTGAATTCCAATGGATGCCATTTGGCCTTTGCAATGGACCCGCTACGTTCCAGAGATTAATGCAACATTGTTTGAGTGACTATATTGTGGACTTTCTGTTGGTGTATTTGGATGATGTCATTGTGTATTCGGTAGATTTCACCACCCATCTTCATCATCTGGAGCAGGTATTCCAGCGACTGTCGCAGCATGGACTGAAGTTGAGAACAGATAAGTGCCAGTTCCTGCAGAGGCAAGTGAAATTCTTGGGGCATGTAGTGGACAAGTCCGCATAAGTCCAGATCCAGAAAAACTGCAGTCAGTACAAGGGTGGCCAGTCCTTCAACTGTCCGAGAGGTGAGAGCATTCTTGGGATTGGCCGGGTACTATAGACGATTTATTGCAAATTTTGCCCGGATGGCACAACCGTTAAATGCTCTTCTAGTGGGAGTTTCAGCTGACAAGAAGTCCAGTAGTCGTAAGGTCGAGTGGAGTACTGACTGCCAAGATGCGTTTGTAAAATTAAAGACATGCCTTACTCAAGCACCCATTTTGGCCTATGCTGACTTCTCCTTACCTTTTGTCCTCTATACTGATGCCAGCCACCAGGGCTTGGGGGCCGTTCTATCACAGATCCAAGATGGGCAGGAGCGGGTTATAGCTTATGCAAGCCGCAGCCTTCACCCTGCAGAACGGAACGATGCCAATTATAGCTCTTTTAAGTTGGAATTGCTGGCCTTGAAATGGGCCATTACTGAGAAATTTAAAGATTATCTGACTGGAGTTAAGTGCACTGTTGTTACAGATAATAACCCGGTGGCCCATCTACAGACAGCAAGACTGGGAGCGGTGGAGCAACGTTGGGTGGCCCAGCTGGCAAATTTTGATTTCACAGTGCAGTACCTGGCTGGACGTGAGAACGCTAATGCTGATAGTTTATCCAGGTTTCCAATAGCCCCTATAGAGGTACGACAGGTTGAGGCAACAGAAGATGCCTGCCAGCCAGGGATTGATGCCCTGGATGTGGAGGGGTGGCGTAAGAGCCAAAGTGAGGATGAGGAACTCCAACAGGTACGGTCTTACGTTGAGTCTAACAGGGTGCCCACATCAAACGAGCGGATCACGATGTCCCTGACAGTTAAACGGTTATTGCAGCACAATGCTAAACTTGTGATTCAAGATGGAGTGCTTTACAAGCGAGTGATTGATCCCAGTACCCATGAGTTATATTTGCAGATTATTTGCCCAGCCGCAAGACGGGAAGAAGTATGGGAAAGATACCATGATGCATCTGCTCATGCAGGAGTGGCAGGGACATTGTCGAGAGTCAGACGTTATTTCTACTGGCCAAAGATGGAGGAGACTGTAAAAGGGTTCCAGCTGGGCTGTGTCATTTGTGGCCTGCAAAGAGGAAGGGAGGATAAGGCCCCGCTGAATCCAATTGAGGTATCATTTCCGTTAGAAGTGGTAGCCCTAGATTTTTTGACCTTAGGACGTCCAACTGATTCATGCCAAAATATCTTGGTTATTGTTGACATGTTCACACGTTATGCATGGGCTGTTCCAACTAAGGATCCAACGGCTAAGGCAACTGTTAGAGCTTTGTGGGAACATGTAGTCCAGACCTTCGGTTGTCCCGTGCGTTTCCATTCAGATATGGGGCCCAATTTTGAATCCGCATTGATGAGGGAGTTTTGCCAATTGTATGGTACTGCTAAGAGTCGAACGACTCCATATCACCCAGCGGGGAATGGGAGAGTAGAGAGGGTGAATAAGACACTGCTGGGGATGTTGCGGACATTGGAGAGAGATAAGCAGGATAGGTGGTCAGAATTTCTCCCAGAACTAATGCAAGCATATAACAACACCACACATGGGGCTACAGGGTTTACACCGTCATATTTAATGTTTGGCTGTTCCGTACGTACACCAGTAGATATTAGCTTGGGAGTGGGAGCAGGACAGACCCGAATGGATTTGAGGGGGTGGGTAAAGGAGCACCATCAAAAGTTGAGTTGGGCATATGCATTAGCTAAAAAAACTATGGATGAGGCTGCAACCCTTTCTAAACGGACTTATGATAGCCGAGCAAACACTACTCCATTGTTGATGGGTCAGCGTGTGTGGATTCGTGAAAGGAATAGGCAGGGACGGGGAAAGTTGTCTAGTTGGTGGGACCCAGTTCCTTATATTGTGCTTGGAACATTGGGGGAGACTGGACTTGTGTACCGAGTGAGACCAGAACATGGGGGACAAGAGAAAGTTTTGCACCGAAATGTCCTTAAGTTGTGTGTTGCACCAGAGGTAGGACAGCTACAACCAATACGTCCTGAAGGGACTAGGGTACAAGCAGATCCCCTGCTCTATAGTACATGGTACATGGAGGGAGGAAATGAGGTCAGGCGCTCGACGCGTCCAAATTTAGGACAGCGGCCTTTGAGGTACAGATGAAGTAATAGCAGGGACTGCTGATATTTTATTGTGGGGGGGTGTGACGGGATCTGAGTATTAATGTCATTTTTTTATTAATTGGATAATCTCCTGCATAATCGTTGTTGTTTTTATTAATGGCCTCGTCTGTATTGCCTTGCTCAGCGTTTTCTTTTTATGAGCAACAGACTGTTGCGTATGCCAGCATGATGAGCTGATGAGGGAGGGGTGGAGACTGTGCCCTTTAAAAGCATGCTGTAGAGACTGTGTGAGAGAGCGCCTTACGGAAAACGGGCAGTCACGTGGGAATAGCGGAAGTGTGACTGGCGAGCTGGCGTCTTCCGGAGACCGCGTGAGCGGGTGGATGAACGGCGAACACGCTGACAGACTCGGAGGTTATACCAGTATGCAACGAGTGTAAGCAGCTCCATGTGCAGTGTATACGCTGAAGGACGAGGTTAGCTACACTATGTGATGAGTGCGGGTTGGACTGGCGTGTAGTGACGACGCCGAGAGAGAGCGAGAGGAATCCACGCTGTGAGTGGAGCGTAAGAGTGTTTATCCCGGCGGAACAGAGGACTCTGGTTACAACGCTGGACTTCGCGTAGACTGGGTAGTGGGAATTGCTACCCGGTCCTATTGTGAGTACGATTTTAGCCATTATACTCCGGAAGCCAGACCATTGGATGAAAGACTCCAGTTGAACTTAACTGGTTGCACTGTTTGACCTTAACATTTAATACAGAAACTGATGATTGCCAGTGTGCTAGCTTATAGTCACTTTGTGAATTTTTATTGCTATATCCCGGGTGCTGTGCTATTGGAGTGGTGTGATTGTGCTGTGGTTTGGAACTGTGTGCACGAGAAAGTAATTATTGGGGTGTTGTGTATAACTTGTGAGCTAGAGATACTGGCAGCTGTCTTATCTGTTTTACAGTGTGCTGTTTAAATCCGGTGGAGACTTAGGCCACTGTAGGACTGAATCGAAGTGGTGCACTTGCTCTGATCGAGCCTGGACCAATTGGACTGCTCCTTTGGACTAACATCATCTTGCATCCTTCTTAAGGACTTCTCAGTGTGCTATTTTTTTATTGAATGTTGCATTGATTTCCAAATCTTAAATCTTTTTATCTGTGTATTTAATAAAAGGTCTTTGTAATTTGATCCATCTCGTGACTGTCAATATTTGATGCCCAGCCCTCTGTGTGAAGTGATTTAAATTAAATGCGGGTGTACTTGTGAGTCCTGGGTCTCAGATAAGCCCCCAGGTGGCGTAGTCGGCTATCTTAATAATTAATACAATTTCGGCCTGTCTTCAGCCAATAAGAGGGCGAATATTAGTGTCACCCTCGTTACACTAGGACCACATGCAGCTTGAAGTAAACTTTCCGATTACGTAGCATCTCTAGATGGTGTTTCTGTTTCAGCATGTACAGCTGTCAAAGACCTTGGTGTGATTATTGACCCGAGTCTTTCCTTTGAGTCTCACATGAATAATATTACCAGGATCTCATTCTTTCACCTTAGAAATATTGCTAAAATTAGAAATATGATGTCGTTACAGGATGCAGAAAAACTAGTTCATGCTTTTGTTACCTCTAGATTAGACTACTGTAACGCTTTACTGTCTGGGTGTTGGAGTAAGTGCATAAATAAGCTTTAGTTAGTTCAGAATGCAGCAGCAAGAGTCCTCACTAGATCTAGGAAATATGACCACATCACCCCTGTTTTAAGAGGGTGACAGGAAGAGAAGGATATGGATTATTAAGTCTCCTTATTGTTGTGTGAAAGTTAATGTCACTGTGCAGTTTGGACTCCGGCAAGACTCGCTATAGCAGCATAACTACAAGGGAGAACCAGAAGGTAACACAGACATGAGGGATCTCTGGGATAAGAGACGACCCACCACACCATCGTCAACAAACCTGAGTGAACATGTGAATGTGAGGGGACGACAGCATACAAATATCCCAGTTCACCAAACACTCCATATCCATGATCCCTCCATATCTGAGCCTTTACCTCACAAACACCTACTGACTAAAGACTCCACTAAATAAATGTCAGCCTCGACTTGAACACTGAGACTGTGTCTGAGTCCTGAAAACTGATTGGAAGGTTGTTCCATAACTGTGGGGTTTATAAGAGAAACATCTGCCCCTGCTGTAGTTTTCATTATATATTTGGGAAACAAAAGATGCACCTTTTGACCTTAGTAGGCGTGGAGGATACTGGTACAGAAGTTCACTCAGATACTGCGGCGTGAGAGCGTTAAGTGCTTTATACGTCAGTAGTAGTATTTTATAATCAGTGTGGGATGTAATTGGGAGCAGTGTAGATGATTAAAACAGGGCTGATGTGCTCATATTTTCTAGATCTAGTGAGGACTCTTACTGCTGCATACGCTTCTTGAAAAGAGTAGTGTTGAAGTGAATCAGTAGTGTTGATTTCCGGTCCTGGAGCCTAAAGGTTTTTCTGAGGATACAACTTCTTAAACAGTGTGTGGTGATCCACAATTAAATGTTTTAAATATACACATAAACCTTGAGATAACATGGGCGAGAATATAATGTTTATTATTTGAAGTAGTAAAAGAAGCAGGCCCCAGTGTTGGTCAGTAGAAGTTACCAAATCTCCAAAGATAAGAGGAACATTCCGAAGTAAGCACCAGCACTGAACTGCATTCAGTCCCAGATCATTAGATCCTTCACCTAAATTAACAGCTACAGGCCTGTTGTTTCTCTCCATGAAACCATAATCAAAACTTTCTATTCTTGAAATTATTTCTGCTGATGTAACATGTTTTTCCTTCAAATACAGAAATAATAATTTCAATTCGTACTGCCCCCCCCCCTTCTAACACATCATGCATCACATCAACTGAGAAGTTCTCTGTTGTGTGAAAATACCCCAATGAATTTAATATGCATGACCTTTTCACACCAAAAACGTATGGAAGGGATGGATTACAAGCCATTTCTTGACAGTGAGCAGTGTGTATATCTTTGGTGCGCAAAACTACTTTGGAAGAATCTTCAGAGAATTCTGTCTGAAAATCCTCCTTTTCCGCTAAACAGAACCTGCAACAGTACCTTGCACTGAAAGACTCCACCAGACCAAACAAACTATGCAAACCCAAATTATCCCCAGTAACCTGTACTACAGTGCCACGAACATAACCATTGTATAATGGAATCTCAATACCATCACTCTCTAACACTTTAATGTCTCGAACAATGGGAGCAAAAATTTCACTAAAATCATACCGTTTAACATCTTGAGTATGAAATAAGGCACACAGGTGTATGTTAGCTAAGAAAGAATTCTATTTTGGGAGAGAAGTTTCTTAAAGTAAAATATACTCCACCCAATTTATGAATACCTCGCTTAGGACCCAGAGGGTTGGTGACCTCAAAGTCATCATAGAACATCTGGATCTGTATTTTTTTGCTTCTCAGTTGAGAACAGGGGGTGACTTTTAAAAAAAGATCCATCACAAATATCTCTCATTCTACAGTTGCTGGTAGCTGAGCTTTGCAACATTTCTGCAACATACTGACTTTTAAATATTGACTGCAGTGTAGATAAAATTGGAATATACATGAATTTATCTTGAACTACTACCTGATCATATGTTCCAGTCTTTTTATTTCGTCTTGTGTCAAATCTTGAACCAATCACACATTCAACTGGTTCTACTATTTCCCACTTGTCAGTCATAAATTTTGATCGCTTGTATTCCGAATTTAGAATTGTGAAAGGATTCTCTAACCCCTCAAAACACGCCTCAACTTTCTTGCACATTTCCGTTTCTCTTTCATTACTAAATACATGCTTTATCACTGTCTCTTTGGCATGCTGATGGATATCATGAACAATCTCTTCCATGGAAATCACTACAGAATTCAGTGTACTTTGACCAACACCTGCTGCCTTTAGATCAGAAATTATAGCTGAACAACTATTTACAATGTATGGCGAAGATAACTGTGACTCAGCCTCTAAATATTCAGTTGACTCTTCAACATAAGAAACATTACTTGTATTGACGGTACTTTGAGAATATGAAAGATCATATTCTATAGAATCAACTAAACTGCTTCCATGGCACTTATTAAGATGTTATCTTAAACCAGAAAAACTACCAAAAGTACATGAGCATCCTTCTTGACCACACTTCAGAAAAAGAGTCCTGCCTGTACATAGCCCATGAATTACCTTAAAGTGCTTAACAAGGTTGTTTGGACTTCCATGGTCACTTTTGCAAAGAAAACACTTCATAGCTTTATCTCAACTAACGCACCATTCTTGCCCGCAACTCTGCAACTCTAGGAGTCTCCTTTGTTTCCCCCATGTCGATGTTATAGATGGTTGTTTGGACAAAAGTAAAAAAGCTGCTCAGGGAAGAACTGTATGACGTACCAAAGACGTAATGGGCTTTAAAGAGTTCATCAAAAGCTCCAAGTGAACCTGTTGCCTTGCATGGAAGTGCATACTTGTCAACCACAATGAAGTAGGAGTGAATGGTGCTCTGTGTGGATCCCTGGGCGAGAAGGTAGGGCTGACTGCTTTGGGTGATGTTGTCTAGATGCTGCTGCACACTGGTTCCAACCTACAACAAAACACATTCAACAGAATTGTTTTGGTGACTAACTTCTGACAATAGATCAGATCACCTCCAACTGTGCACAAGATTGAGGTGATGGAAGATATATTTTAAAACAACTGTTGAAGAATTTGTTCACTTTGAAAAATGTTTTTGCTGATAATTTACTCACCCACATGTAGGCCAAGATTCATGTCTTTCTTTCTACAGTCAAAAATAAATGTAGGTTTTTGAGGAGAACATTTCAGGATTTTTCTCCATATAATGAACCTCCATGGTGACCAATGGTTTGAGGGTTTAAATGAAGGGGCAAATGTCTGTCTCAATGTAGCTTCAAAGACTTGACAATGCCCGCAGAGGAATAAGGGTATTATATAGAGAAACGACTGGCTGTTTTCAAAATAAAAATAATATACTTTTTAACCACACTTGGATCTTTCTGACATCATGACGTAATGCGTGGCGCATCTTGAGATTCTACAACACTTTGTGGTATTTTTGTTTTGAAAACGACTGATAGTTTTTTGCTAGATAAGAACCTTAATTCTCTGCTGGGATCATATTGAGACTTTGAAACTATACTGAGACAGACTTTCAACCCTCATTTGAACCCTCAAACCGTTGGTCACCATTGAAGTCCATTATATGGAGAAAAATCCTGAAATGTTTTCCTCAAAAACCTTAATATATTTTCGACTGAAGAAAGAAAGACATAGACCTCTTGGATGACACGGGGGTTAGTAAATAATCAGCAAAAAAAATTAAGTGAACTAACCCTTTAAGCATACCTTTTGAAATCTGATGAGCTGATCTACAGCTTGAAACGCAGAAAGCTTTCCCAGCCTCTTTCTACCTTGTGCAAATGGTGGTAGCAGATGTAGCAGCAGCAAGATGGCAGACATGTCACTGTCCCAGCCTACAAATAAGTAAATAAAAACCTGGTTTACATTATGCCATAGCATAGCATTCAACATGACAACTTGCACCATTACAAAAATGTACACTACACACCTACATAACCCACAATAACAAGTAAAACAGTTCCATTCATACCATTCTCAACTTCAGCAGCTGACTCAGCATTGCGCATCAAATTCAAGAGTTCTGTGGTGGGTACAAGTCCATGGCTTTCCTTTATTACTTTTGCTTTAAAAGTGGTTGGCCACTTCTCCAAAAATTTGTTGGCCGTGGCCTCACCAAACAGAAATCTGAAATCTTGTTCTATCTGCAATGTAACACACAGAAGTAATGAGTGATACATAATGCTACATTGGATATTTTGGTGATGCTGTGAATTAAGATGTCATACCAGTCCTGGTGTATCCAGAAATCGTGGGAAGACCAAGAAGACATTTGATGATTTGGCTTCATCGTTGACCATTGCTTGCCGATATATGAAGGTCATTTTCATTTTGTCACGGACAGTCTTTTCATCAGCAGAGTGTCTCAAAACAGCAATAGCTGCTTCCACATCCTCATCAGATGGCTCTCTGTCAAAGGTGGAAGGCTGACGAACACGACCTGGCCCACCAACTTAAAATAAAATGTTAAAAACTTTCTGTACAATTCACAGGTCACCAATATAATCACGTCACTGATCAGTAAACATACCTTTAGGAGATTTGCTGACTGAGGCACCTCTTTCCTCTGCTGTTTTTCTTTGTGTGGTCTTCAATCGCCATGCAAGGTATCCTGAACCACTCTCTGGATTGTAGTAATGTTCCTAAGTGATTATAAATACATTTTAAAGGAGTACTATTAACATTTCAAAGAGTGAATATGTGCATAATGTTGCAATAACCCATTTACTTACATATCCATGTTGTGAGTATGGGTCTTCTAGATAGGGAAACAAAGCTACTATCCCTGTGCATACATCACTCTAACACTTTTGGGGGGGGAAGTCCTAGCATATGAATTCAAAGTTAACATCATACTCAAATGACATTGTGCAACACAATTTACATAATTAATATTTGTAAAATAATATCAATGTTTATTTACAGCCCAGTGATATGCTTAATGCTTACCCATGTGTTTCTGTCATCTCAGCAGCAAGTATGTTAATCATCTGTCTTCTGGTGGCATCTGTCAGGGATTTGGTTTAAGATAAGATAAGATAAGATAAGATAAGATAAGATAAGATAAACTTTAATGATCCCGAAGGAAATTTTTAAGTGGCCAGCTGCCCACACATAAAAACACAATCATTCCTAAAAAAATAAAATAAAACACAATAAATAGATAAAAAATAAAATGATAAAAAGGTACAAGCAAATATAAACATAAACAATCACCCAAAATCAAAATCAAGCCAAGTTTCCCAGAATTCCAGCCTAATCAAAAAGATAAAGTAAAAGCTCTCAACACAGAGTGTTGTGCAGTCTGATGGCTCGTGGGACAAAAGACTTCCTAAGTCTGTCTGTGGTGCAGCGTTGGGATAAAAGTCTGCTGCTGAAGCTGCTCTTCCTCTTACTGATGGCCTCATGCATAGGGTGTGTCACATTGTCCATGATTGCCTGAAGTCTCAACAATGTCCGTTGTTCGGCCACCTCCTCCACTGAGGCCAGCTTCAGTCCCACAACAGAGCTAGCCCTCCTGATGATCTTATTTAGTCGGGTCAGGTTTTTCTTGCTTGTGCCGCACCAGCACACCACAGCGTACAGCAGAGCACTTTCAATGACTGATTGATAAAACATACTAAGAAGCTTGGTGGAAATATTAAAAGATGCCAGCCTTCGCAGGAAGTACATCCTGGTTTGACATTTTTTACTGAGCAGGGTGGTGTTCTCGTTCCAGTCCAGTTTCTTGTCCAACACCACTCCCAAATATTTATAAGACGTGACCGTCTCCACCAGGTCACCATCAATGCATATTGGCTGGGAGAGGGGGGGTTGTCTTCTGAAGTCCAGAATTAGTTCTTTCGTTTTTCTAATATTTAGCAGTAGCTGGTTCTGCTTGGACCAAAGAACAAAATCCTGCACCAGCTGCCTGTACTCCACCTCCTTGTCTTCCTTAATGCAGGCCACAATGACGGTATCATCTGAGAATTTCTGTATGTGGCAAGCCTCTGTGTTGTGTTGGAAGTCGGTCGTGTACAGAGCAAACAACATTGGAGAAAGAACTGTACCTTGAGGTACTCCCACACTGCTGCAAAGTGTTCTGGAAAGGCTGGCCCCCATTCTGACAAACTGGGGTCTGTCCTTCAGATAGTCCATGATCCAGGATATTAAGTATGGCTCGACTGCCATACTCCTGAGTTTTTCCTGCAGAATTGGGGTTGGATTGTGTCAAATGCGCTGGAGAAATCAAAAAACAACATTCTCACTGCACATCCCCCTTCATCAAGGTAAGACAAAGTGCGGTGGAGGAGATGCAGGACAGCATCCTCCACTCCCACCCTCTCCCTATACGCAAACTGCAGTGGATCCTGGGCATGTTGCACCTGGGGCTTCAGCAACTGCAGCACTAACCTCTCAAAGTTTTCATTATGTGAGAGGTCAGTGCAATTGGTCTGTAATCTTTATTGTCCCTAGGCTGCTTGGCCTTGGGCAAAGGAATGATGCATGAGGTCTTCCAGAGTGTTGGTATTATTCCAAGGCGCAGGCTCAGGTTAAAGAGGTGCTGGAGAGGACCTCCTAGCTCATCCGCACATGTCTTCAGGAGCCTGGGGCACAACCCATCTGGGCCTGCTGCTTTCCTGGTCTTCAGTTTCTTCAGCTCTCTCCTTACCTGATGTTCAGTAAGAGAGGTGTAATGAGGGAGAGCTAATTCCACCAGTGCAGGTTCATTTGTAGAATAAGGAGGAAATAGAGGGGAATGAGATGAGGTGGGTGGGGCTTTGCGGATGAATTAAACCTATTGAAATGATCATTCAGATTATTGGCTCGCTCCACACTGTCTCCTCCCGATGCAGCCCCTTTTTTACACCCAGTAATTGTTTTCATTCCATCCCACACTTCTTTTATATTGTTTGTTTTTAATTTCCCCTCTATCTTAGCTTTGTAGTTTTCTCTAGAGCTTCTCAGACAGCACCTCAACTCAGCTTGAACAGCTTTTTTCTTTTCCAGATTCTTTTCTTTGTAGGCTCTTTTTTTCCTGTTCAGGACCTCCTTCGTCTCTCTGGTGATCCAAGGTTTGTTATTTACATAACAACACACAGCCCTTGTGGGCATCACAATATCTAAACAGAAATGGATATAGTCTGTCAGACACTGTGACGCCTGCTCGATGTCCTCACCGTGGTGGTCCAATAGCACGCTCCAGTCTGTGCTGTCAAAACAGTCTCTAAGCTCCTCCTCCGCCTCTGGTGTCCACCTCCTTACTATTCTGGTTGATGGAGGCTCTCTTCTCACCAGGGGTGTGTACCTGGGATGTAGAGAGATCAGTATGTGATCTGATTTGCCGAGAGGGGGAAGGGGCGTGGCTTTGTATGCATCCTCGATGTTGGCATAGAGTAGGTCGATTGTGTTGTTGCCGCGTGTAGTACAATCCACGTATTGATACATGGATGGCAGTGATGAGTCCAGAGTGATGTGATTAAAGTCCCCTGAAATCACCACAACTGCCTGAGGATGCCGGGATTGAAGGTCTGTTACTGCCGCGACCACAGTCTCCAGCGCTGTTTCCACATGCGCTCCTGGTGGGATGTAAACACAGACGGCCAGGACCTGCGTAAACTCCCGAGGTAGATAGTAAGGCCGGATGCTAACGGCTAGCAGCTCACAGTCTTTCCATACTCTTTCATAATTTGTTCACCACCAGGCTTTGATGTTAAGATTTTTTCAATCAACTATAGGTGGAAATGTGCTTTCTGTTATTGTAAAACCATATGTGATAATCATTGAAAAAAAGAGTTATCTAAAGAACACTATCCATGGTGAAACAACATTCAGATTAGACTTAACAATTTAAGCAACTTGGACTTAGCAATTTCCACCACTTACCACTTTTGCCTCGTAGTGTATGTGGCATGGCCTTTTAGGATGGCTTCCTTCGGCAGCGGCTTCTTCTTCAACAGGGTCACACAGCGTGTAATTCAGGGTTAGACGGTGTCATCAGATGTACCCGAGCATGATGATAATTGAGAGGCACCTGTTCATTATGAAATTGGAACAAAATATAGAAACATATTACAAGAAAAAGTTACTGGTATTTGAGGACAATAAATGTTCTCATTCCGGCCTTTAAACTAAACAAACTAATTTGTGAATTGTCTGAATAAATACCAAGTCCTCCATTGCCCAGCATGATTCTCAGAGTTCCAGGTGACTCCTTCACTATTTCTTTAAAAACCTCTGCGTCAACTTCTGTGTCTGACTGGTCATACACCTTAATGTCTGGCTGCCCGCTTTCTGGTATGTTGAATTTTAGACATGCTGTTTAAAAAATTTAATAAAAAACATGCATTCCCTTCTCACAAGAATCAAAGTTCATATTTAAGTTTGCCTCATGTATTCACTAAATGATGAAAGACAAGTATCTGCAGCCAATTTTATGTAACTGAAAAGAAAATGATTATTGACCTAACTAGATATCATAACATAATTGGTTAAAGCTGTATTCTTTTGTCATTGTGTGATGTATATGCTATAGCTTTAACCTAATGTACCCACCTTCTTTCAAGAAAGCATCGAATGTCAGCTCAGACATCTTGACGTATTTCTGCTCTTTCCCGAATTGAACACGCAACAGCATTTTGCCCCTGTTAACAAAAAAATATATATTCAAAATCATAATTTAGGGCTGGTTCAACTAAGAGTTACCTATCCATTTCTCTCATGCATTACTTAGATGTTACACTGCAATTACAAATGGCGGCTGAAGAAAACAAAGTTGTGCTGGTTGAATATAACGTTAATGTATATTCAACCATATAACGAATATTTTCTGCAGCAAATTAAAGCTAGTTAAAGTTAAGAGGCACGGCCTCCAATTAGCTACCAAATAACTGTTTCAAAGTTAGCTAGCTCATTAGCTATTTAAGTTGGAACAGTAACCCGTTAAAATTGTTAAGCCATGTTAAACAAATACGCCATGTGATCAGTGATCTAAGTTATCGTTTTATAAGGCCAACATTAACTATCAGATGCATGCTAACATTACCAGTATATATAAAAAACCTAGATTAACGTTGCCTGGGAAGCTAAAAAATACATTACATAATTCTGACCAACCTTATTCGTGAAAAAATATTGTAGCACATAAGGAAACAGTTACCGATACGGATTGCTATAACTTGTAATATGACCTCACACTTTTAAAATTATGTAAAGTTAAAAAATACCGTTTTGGTGTGGACAACAAAGGATATTACTTACCTAGCAATATCAGTGACCTAGCGTTGCTCCTTCACAATCTTCCTCCACCGAAATTCGTGCTAAACGTTTGAGAAGCACAGCAGAGTGGCGGGTATTCATCACTGTTGTAGAGTTAAAATTGTCACTGCGTTTCTGCAGATTTTTACACTCACTTTTAACTCCACTGATAGAGCAACTTTACTCCCCGAAGTGTTGAAAATACTCTATCTGGGTTAAAATAACTTTACTCTGAAATATTAACACCCCATTTTTTACTGTGTAGTGCTGCGTTCGACACTATAGCTCATGATCTTCTCCTAGATCGGTTACAAAATTACATCGGCATTCAGGGACAGGCATTAAGCTTGTTTAAATCCTACCTGTCCGATCGTTACCATTTCGTAGATTTAAATGGAGAGCTATCCAGGCTAATGCAAGTAAATTATGGCGTGCCGCAAGGTTTAGTTCTTGGACCCCTGCTCTTCACAATATACATGCTTCCGTTAGGAAATATTATTAGAAGGCATGGAATTAGCTTCCATTGTTATGCTGATGATACTCAGCTATATATCTCATCTAAACCAGGCGATACAGCTCAATTAACTCGAATAACTGAGTGTGTTAAGGAAATAAGAGATTGGATGACCCATAACTTTCTACTTTTAAATTCTGATAAGACAGAAATTTTGCTCATCGGCCCAAAAACTAGTATACAGACGCTCCAGCATCTCAACCTGCATTTAGACGGATGTTCTGTAACCACTAGTTCAACTGTAAAAGACCTGGGAGTTATTTTAGACAGCAACTTGTCTTTCAAATATCATATCATGTCATATCAACCAAGTTACAAAAACAGCCTTCTTTCACCTTAGAAATATTTCTAAGTTAAGAAACATGTTGTCTATATCCGATGCAGAGAAGCTCGTCCATGCGTTTATGACCTCCAGAATAGACTACTGTAATGCGTTACTAGGTGGATGTCCTGCGTCATTAATAAACAAACTTCAGTTAGTCTAGAATGCAGCAGCCAGAGTCTCATAATTTCAAGAAAATATGATCACATAACCCCGATCTTATCGTCCCTACACTGGCTTCCTGTTAAGTTTTGAATAGACTACAAACTATTACTTCTCACTTATAAAGCACTAAATGGTTTGGCTCCCATGTATCTATCCAGTCTTTTAACACGCTACAATCCGTCATGCTCCCTGAGATCTTAAAACTCTGGGCTTCTAGTAGTTCCTAGAATAGCAAAGTCCACTAAAGGTGGTAGAGCATTTTCACATTTAGCTCCTAAACTCTGGAATAGTCTTCCTGACAGTGTTCGGGGCTCAGACACACTCTCCCAGTTTAAGTGCAGATTAAAGACGTATGTTTTTAGCAAAGCCTACACATAACACACATCACATCATAACCTTGTGCTCCAGAACATCTGATCACATGCACATTATCAACTTGTGCTGTTAATATCATGAACAGCAGCTACGCTAATTCCTCTCCACTGCTTCTCTTTCTCTCCCCATCCTGAGACACCCTGAGGTTTGGCCAGCTCCAGTCACGTCCCACCTCGTGATGATTACGGACCTTCGAAGAAGTAGATGCCGAACTCGCAATTATCCTGAACCATCTAGAGACGTACCAATGCCATTTGGATCCCGCTACATGTGTGGAGTTTTGACACTGGACCTCCTGG
Organism: Silurus meridionalis; assembly: GCF_014805685.1. Lineage (NCBI taxonomy): Eukaryota > Metazoa > Chordata > Actinopteri > Siluriformes > Siluridae > Silurus > Silurus meridionalis. The sequence continues at coordinate 27,732,729 of NC_060893.1, read as the reverse complement.
AGTGTTTAAAGGCTCTGGCATGGAGAAGCTGATGCTGGATCTGTGATGATCACAAATGCTGAGCTTATAAAACTAGGAGCTACTAACCATATAGACTGTATAAGGCTGCAGAAAGAACATCACTTATAATCTTATACTCCAGTACTCATGTTAGTTCTCACTCTCCAGTGTTCTGTATTGTTGAAAGATTTATGATCAAACTCTTGATGTCACCTAAATGAGGATGGGTTCCCCTTTTGAGTCTGGTTCCTCTCAAGGTTTCTTCCTCATAACATCTAGGGGAGTTTTTCCTTGCCACAGTCGCCACGGCTGCTCATCAGGGACAAATTTACACCATTCACCTTAACTGTTGATTTGTGTAAAGCTGCTTTGAGACAATGTCTGTTGTGAAAAGCGCAATACAAATAAACTTGACTTGACTTGACTTTTTGGCATTCTGAACTGACTGAAGTTTATTTCTGCACTTACTCCAACACCCAGACAGTAAAGCGTTACAGTAGTCTAATCTAGAAGTTACAAAAGCATTAACTAGTTTTTCTGCATCCTGTAACCACATCATTTATAGTATAGTTGACAATAAATTTGATGTTATTCCTCACAGAGACTTGGCAGGTACCAGATGATTTTATCCAGCTGAATCTGCTTACCCCTACTGGATATCGACATATGTCAGAACCACATACAACTGGTAAAGGGGGTGGTCTTGCTGTCATTTTTCGTGCGTCTTTAACTGTCTCTAAACTGGTTTTTCACAATACCACGACATTTGAGTACATAGTTATGAAGTTTGGTATCAAACATCCTGTTGTACTTATATTAATTTACAGACCAACTAAACAACAAAGTAATTTTTTCTCAGAACTCAGTGAATTACTAACCCAAGCATGTGCTGTGTCGTCCCAAGTTATTCTTGCTCCACTGCTATTCAGCTAAATGTTGTCTTTGACTGTTTTGACCTCATCCAGCATGTTCATTTTCCAACTCATACTCATGGTCACACGCTTGATCTTGTTTGTACATCTGGTCTGAATAATATCTCTGTTGACAGTTTAGTTACCCCTCTTTCTGACCATAGACTCATCTCATTTGATTTTACATCTATCTGTCCAGTCAACCACATCAAAAATCTAACCTAATATCTAATACTTTATCGTCATTTAAACACTGTTGACACTAGCTCCTTTTGTGATTCTTTTGCCTCCTCTGCTCTTTCTGATGTGCTAAATTTAAACTGCCTATCTATGATTAATGACAAGTATTGCTGTACTGTTGAAAAATTGTTGAATGAGTTTGCCCCAACTAAGATTAGGTCTGTTCCTATGTTCCATTCCTCCCCGTGGTTCAATGCAGAACTTCGAGTTTTGAAGGTAAAATGTAGACAACATGAACGTCTGTTCAGGAAAACTGGTTCAACTGGCCATTTTCTTATATACGCTGAATGCCTTCAGCAATACAAACTGGCCTTAAATACAGCCCGCTCTTCCCATATCTCCAGCAACATTAACAAAGCAAGCAATAGGCCCAAAATATTATTTAGCACAATTAATAAACTGACTCAAGCACCAAAGCACAGCCTTAGTGTCTCTGAATCTATGGTTATGCTGCTCTTTCTTGAACCATTTCCAGGGTAAGCATGAGGAACCAACTACCGATGTGCATATGAAATCTCAATCTAATAATTCTATGACAACGCTAGCCCTAACCAATTCCTCATTAATCACTGAGTTAATACAAAAATCTAACTCCTCATCATGCACTCATGATCCTGCACCTACTTTCCTGCTAAAAGACTGTACATTGGCGATTTCTGCCCCCATCTCCCACCTCATTAATATGTCATTTATCTCCACTACTGTACCTGTGTCACTTAAGACTGCTGCTGTTACTCCCATACTCAAAAAGACTAATCTGGACCCAGCAGACTTATCCAACTACCGCCCTATTTCCAACCTGCCATTTGTATCGAAGATCATGGAAAAGGCTGTGGCCTCTCAGCTGCAGTCATTCCTAGCTGGTAACAACCTCTTAGATATTTTTTAATCTGGCTTTTGCCAACAGCATAGCACGGAGACCGCTCTAGTGAAGGTTGTTAATGATCTTTTACTCATTGGTGACTCAGGTAGTCTCACTATACTTCTGTTATTAGACCTCAGCTCTGCCTTTCATACTGTCTGTCATAAGATCTTACTTTCCCGCTTAGCGGAATTTGGCATATCAGGCTCTGCACTATCCTGGTTTTTCTCTTATCTCACAGGCAGGCAATATCACATCTCCATTCACAATTCCAAATCTCCTACTGTCTTACTTAAACAGGGTGTCCCACAGGGCTCTGTTCTTGGCCCACTACTATTCATTCTGTACATTCAGCCGCTTGGCAACATCATTCGTAGACATGGTTTTAGTTATCATTGTTATGCTGATGATATTCAGTCACTGCTTGTCAACCAGATTCTGTTAATGTAAAATCCTCACTCTCCTCTTGTGATAGTGTAAGGCGGGGAACCACCCACTGGTCCAACGGCAGTTTCCAGAGGCGTGGCGAAGGATTCTCACGCATTCTAAGCTTTCCTTTCACATTAGATAACAAGATTTGGATTAATGCTCACGTTTACAGTACATACAAAACTCAGCTGCCAGAATGTTAACCTCTAATAAAAAATCTGCCCACATTACCCCTATATTATTTGATCTTCACTGGCTTCCAGTCTCATCTCGCATAAAATATAAAATCATACTGCTCACTTATAAGGCACTAAATGAGCTTGGGAAAGGCGCTATATAAATGAAACTTATTATTATCATATTTCTAATCAGCGTTGGGCAGTAACGCGTTACTTTTAAAAATAAAGTAACTCTGTTACCGTATGGTGCGTTACCCGTTACTTTTTTAAATGAATTAATTTCGGCTGAAGTGTAGACTACAGCCTAACCTGCTTAAAGCAGAGACGCATTGTAGGATTGGAGGATGAACCACTGTAAACACGAAGAAGACGAGCTGTGGGCGTGTCTCTGTTTATTCAGGTCTGTGCGGCAGTAATGGCGAGTCGAGGCAAAAGCAAGACGAGTTTCTCAAAGTGGAAATATGCTCATAATTTCACTTTCGTTGAGTATAAAGACAAAAACTTTTAAGTCAAATGTAAGTTGTGTCTTTCTGGTTCGAAGCTCGTATGTACTGCGATAAACAGCAACTCCAATCTGTTAAAGCTCCTCCAGGACCTCCATGCCTGAGGAGCTAGAAGCTAGAAGCTAACCCGGTGTTCTGTTCTACATTGTTGATAGTTTTCATACTTTAGCTGGTTGAAAGGAACATGTTTAAGAGCTCAACACAACAGCAGAAGCCACTTTAGTGTTTGATTGTGAATATATTATTCAGCTTTTTTTGTTCTTTATTTCAGAAATCCTTGTGATATACAGTGCCCTCCACAATTATTGGCACCCCTGTTTAAGATGTGGTCGTGGACTTCTAAAATTCTCCTTTTTTAAAACAACATAGAACCCAAATGCAAAAAAAGAGAAAAATCCAACCTTTTATTTAAGTACATTACTTTGGTGGTAAAAAAAAGAAAATATTTAGAAAAAAAAAAAAAAACTTGAAATCATGTGTGCCACAATTATTGGCACCCCTGATGTTAATACTTTGTACATCCTCCTTTTGCCAACAAGACAGCACTTAATCTCCTCCTATAACATTTCACAAGATTGGAGAACACAGAGAGAGGGATTTTTGACCATTCTTCTTTGCACAATCTTTCTAGATCATCCAGTGTCCTGGGTTCTCTCTTATGCACTCTTCTTTTTAGCTCGCCCCACAGGTTTTCGATTGGGTTGAGGTCTGGGGACTGAGATGGCCATGGGAGGACCTTGAGTTTGTGACTGCTGAACCACTTTTGTGTAGATTTTGCCACATGTTTTGGATCATTATCCTGCTGAAAGACCCAATGACGACCCATCTTCAGCTTTCTGGCAGAGGCCATCAGGTTTTATTTAAAATATCCTGGTACTTCAAAGCGTTCATAATGCCATGCACCCTAACAAGGTTCCCAGGGCCTTTGGAAGAGAAACAGGCCCACAGCATCACAGATCCTCCACCATACTTCACGGTGGGCATGAGGTGCTTTTCGGCATACTCATCTTTTGTTTTACGCCAGACCCACTTAGAGTGTTTGTTGCCAAAAAGCTCAATCTTAGTCTCATCTGACCAAAGCACACGATCCCAGTTGAAGTCCCAGTACCGCTTAGCAAACTCCAGGCGTTTACGTTTGTGAGTGTTAGTGAGAAAAGGCTTTTTCCTTGCATGCCTCCCAAACAGCTTGTTGGCATGTAGAGAGCGTCTGATGGTTGTTTTGGAGACTCTGTGACCCCAAGATGCCACTCTTTGATGCAATTCTGTGACGGTGAGCTTGGGAAATTTTTTTACTTCTCTTACCATCCTCCTCACTGTGCGTTGTGGCAAGATAAACTTGGGACCTCTTCCAGCCTTGTTTGTCACTGTTCCAGTTGTTTTAAACTTCTTAATGATTCCTCTGACTGTAGATACCAGCAAGTTAAGGCGAGTGGCTATTTTCTTGTAGCCATTGCCTGACTTATGAAGGTCGACACACATCTGCCTTACTTGAATGGTGTGTTCTCTTGTCTTTGCCATGTTGACAAATGGGTAAGAGAATTAGGCCTCTGTGTCATATTTATACCCCAGGGAAACAGGAAATCATGAATTACTAATTAAAAGTCCCTAGATACCCTGACCAACCTTAGCAACTAAAGAAATATATATATATAAAAAAAAAAAACAATTAAATTTTTCAGAGGAATTGTTAGGGGTGCCAATAATTGTGGGACACATGATTTCAGGTTTTTTTTACCACCAAAGTTATGTACTTAAATGAAAGGTTGGATTTTTCTCTTTTTTTGCATTTGGGTTCTATGTTGTTTTAAAAAAAAGGAGAATTTTTAGAAGTCCACGACCACATCTTAAACAGGGGTGCCAATAATTGTGGAGGGCACTGTATTCAGTTTGTGTTGGTCTGATTTTAATAAAATAGTGTTTAAAAATTACTTTGTGTTCAAGTCAGTTTTGTGTTTGTATAGATCATAACACATAAAAGGGCATTAATGGGAACATTAAAGAAGGTTCTTTAAAAAAGTAACTAAAAAGTTACTTTTAACAGTAACGCATTACTTTTTGGTGTAAATAATCAACAAAGTAACAAAGTAACAAAGTTACTTTTTGAATGAAGTAACGAGTAACTATAACTAGTTACTATTTTTTAGTAACGAGCACAACACTGTTTCTAATTTTAGCAATATTTCTAAGGTGAAAGAAGGAGATCCTGGTGATATTATTCACGTGAGCCTTAAAGGAAAGACTCGGGTCAATAATCACACCAAGAAACACCATCCAGAGATGCTACAGAATCGGAAAGTTTACTTCTAACTGCATGTGGTCCTAGTAAAAGTACTTCTGTCTTATCTGAGTTGAGCAGAAGAAAGTTTTTAAGCATCCACTGTCTAATGTCCTTTACACACTTCTCAACATTGTTAAGCTGATCTCTCTCATCTGGCTTTGCTGAAATATACAGCTGTGTGTCATCAGCATAGCAATGGAAGCGAATCCCATGTTTATGTATAATTTCAACCAGAGGCAGCAGATAGAGAAAAGCAGTGGGCCTAAAACAGATCCTTGAGGAACACCAAACTTTACCCCTGAGAATGTGGAGAACTCACCATTTACATCAACAAACTGATAGTGATCAGTCAAATAAGACCTGAGCCAGGAGAGAGCTGTTCCCTTATTCCAACAACGTTCTCAAGTCCAGCAAGCAGGAGATTATGATCAATGGTGTCAAAAGCTGCACTGAGGTTGAGCAAAACAAGTAACGAGACAAAACTCTGATCAGAAGCCAATAACAGGTCATTTACCACCTTAACTAGCTCCGTCTCTGTGCTATAATAAGGCCGAAATCCTGACTGATACATTTCAAAAATGTTATTCATAAGTAGGTGTGAGCAGAACTTCTGTGCTACAACCTTTTCTAGATTATTGGATATAAAGGGGAGATTTGATATTGGCCTGTAGTTGGACAGCTGACATGGGTCAAGGCCAGGTTTCTTAATTAAGGGTTTGATAACTGCCGGTTTGAAGGATCTAGGTACATAATCAGTGCTAAAGGAAGAGTTTATTATTTTTAAAATAGGTTCAATTACCTCTGGAATGATCTGTTTGAAGAAACTTTAATTTCCGAATAACTAATTTCTGAGTGTTCTGTTTTAAGGTGTGTGTATGATCATTATACCACTGTGCAAAGTGTTTCTGATCATTTTGGTCTTAAGGGGAGCTCCATCATCTGGGGTGTAATGGAAAGTTGATTCTAGGTATTCAGTGGCCCAGTCGAGCTCTGCGGGGTTAGACGGAGATCTAACTAATATTGTCATTTCCAGAAGATTATTGATAAAACTCACTGCTTTAGCTGATGTGAATGTGTTTAACACGGTAACATGGTGAGGTACTAATGAAAAAACTTATTTATTTAGTCAAGCCTTTTATCAGTAGATTTTTCTTAGGTAAAGGCTCAGATCTGGAGGGATCATGGATATGGAGTGTTTGGTGAACTGGTATATTTGTATGCTGTCGTCCCCTCACATTCACACGTTCACTCGGGTTTGTTGACGGTAGTGTGGTGGGTCGTCTCTTATCCCAGAGATCCCTCATGTCTGTGTTACCTTCTGGTTCTCCCTTTTAGTTATGCTGCCATAGCGAGTCTTGCCGGAGTCCAAACTGCACAGTGAAATTAACTTTCATACACCAATAGGGACACTTAATAATCCATATCCTTCTCTCTCTCTCTCTCTCTCTCTCTCTCTCTCTCTTGGTCGAGTTAAACATGCTCCTGAGGTTCCAGTGACCACTGTTCCTGCCCCTCTCCCCTCCGTGGATCTTCACACTTCTGTGCAGCTTGGGACGGTATCTCATCAACACCTTGGGTGGTTCCATGTAATTCCGGAGTAGAACGGGTGCTTTTGAGGACGGATTGGACAGTAGTTGGTGTCGGCGGTCTGCTGCACTGACTCGGGAGTGCAGTTTACTTCTGATCATCATCACTGTACCCCGCAACTTTGTATATCTGCTTCAAATGGACATTTGGTGCAACCCAGATGAGGATGGGTTCCCTCTTGAGTCTGGTTCCTCTCAAGGTTTCTTCCTTATGCCATCTCGAAGAGTTTTTCCTTGCCACAGTTGCTCATCAGGGACAAACTTACTTACAAAGAACATAGTTACGTTTAATCACCACATTATCTGTGTAAAGCTGCTTTGAGACAATGTCCATTGTTAAAAGCCCTATACAAATAAAAATTAATTGAATTGAATTGAATTAATGCAGTGACTGAGGCAGAGATGAGGTAATGATCTAAAATAACTCCAGACTGTGGAATTATGACAAAAAAAATATTTTTTCATCCAAATGTTAATAACAAATCAACTATGAGTGGATCCTATAACATTCTGATTAATTCCAACTGAATCTAGAATGGACACATCTGCTGCTCTTAAGGAGTCTGGGATGAAATTCACAAATTCTATGAGAAAATCAGAGTCGGCCCCTGGGGGTCTATAAATTATAATTAATGGAATTGACTGACTGGACCTGCATTTGGACACTAAATATTTTATGATGATGTAGAGAACTTCACATGTTTTACATTTGTGTTTAATCTTTTGTGTGATGTTTAGATTATTATTATAAGTAGCTGTGACTCGGTAGCCTCCTCTGCCATTTAGACAGGGTTGGTGTATGTAACTATACCCAGGAGGACTCACTTCATTTATTGCTACATATTCATTCAGTTTAATCCACACATCTGTCAAACACATTATATTAAACTCCTGGTCAGTAATAATTTTGTTTTTAGTAAGCACTTTTGACATGAGAAATCTTATATTCAACAATCCTATCTTTAGATCAGAGGTGCTGCTGTGCGTTCAGTCCTATTTAATTTAATCTTAATCAGGTTACTTAAACAGACGGTCATCTTAGAGAACATGTGCTTTCCTAAAAACCCAAGTTTACCTGCTATGTCCGGCACCCTGACTCCCGGTATACACATGACCTGTGCTGCTGGTCTCGCTAATTTCACGTTCTGCAGAACTTTGTGGACTGGTGCCAACGGAGCTGCCTCCAGATAAACGCGAGGAAAACCAAAGAACTGGTGGTGGATTTCCGTAGGCACAAACACACTTCATCACTTCCATTGGTAAACATTCAGGGAAAGGACATTGTGAGAGTGGACTCTTACAAATACCTGGGTGTTCACCTAAACAACAAACTGGACTGGACAGACAACACTGAGGCAATTTATAAGAAAGGGCAGAGCAGACTCTTTCTGCTGAGGAGACTAAGGTCTTTTGGAGTGCATGGAGAGCTACTGAAGACCTTTTTTGACTCTGTTGTGGCATCAGCCATATTCTATGGTGTGGTCTGCTGGGGTAGCAGCATCTCTACTGCAGACAGGAAGAGACTAGACAAGCTGATCAGGAAGCCCAGCTCAGTCCTGGGGATTCCCCTGGACACTGTACAGGAGGTGGGAGAAAGGAGGATGGTAGCAAAACTATCATCATTGCTGCAGAACACCTCTCACCCCCTGTATAAAACAGTTACCTCGTTGAGCAGCTCCTTCAGTGACAGAAAGTTACATCCTAAGTGTCTGAAGGAGCGATACAGAAGGTCTTTTCTCCCTGCTGCTATTAGACTGTACAATAAAAGCTGCTCCCAGTGAACCATTAACCAAAATACACACCGCTATTACTGTTCAATGGTGTAATAGTTACTGTTTTTACTGTTTTACTATTTAATAATACTACTGTGTGCAATATTACATGCAATACGTGCAATATTACCTGCAATATGTGCAATATCACCTGAAATACGTGTAATATTACCTGCAATACTATATTACCTGCAATATTACCTGAAATACGTGCAATACCACCTGTGTGCAATACAACCTGCAATACGTACTTTCCCTCATCTGTATTTATACATTGTGTTGTGTATATACTTGTATATTATAGTATGTCTTATTCGTCTATTCTTTTATATATTTGCATTTATTTTTTTATTTTTTTCATGCTGCTGTAACAAAGAAATCTCCCCACTGTGGGACGAATAAAGGTTTATCTTATCTTATCTTATCTTAGAGTCTCCTATAACCAGAGCTCTTTCAGGCTTCTCAGCGGGTGCTTCACTGAAGAGAGCAAACCTGTTGGACATGTGAAGCGGAGAGAAATAGTGCCTTAGCATTAGCTTTGGCTTTGTGAGTATGCTGCCGAGCCGTCACCCACTCGCCCCGCTGCAAGAGCTCTAATGCCAAAATCGGGGGAATGTTAACTCCACCTAGGACCTAGGACCCAGAACCTGGACTGCTCTCACACTCACTACTTCTCTCTACACTCTGGATGCGCTGCTCTAATGCTTAGATCTTTTCCGTCAAAGAGCAAACTAACTTACACTTCTCACAGATAAAATTATCCCTAGCAACGGAGAAAGACTGACTAAACATGTCACACTTCACACACTGAATGAGCTGGATGCTCGCCATAGCAGAGAAATTACGTACCTAAATGTGGTTACTTTAGTGTGCGTTCGTAGTTCTGATGGTAATGGTCTCGACTTACTGCTTTCAAACTCTTAAAACAGGAAATAAAGCTCTCTTAAAGAGAAGAAATGGAGCCAACGGCAAGTAGAGAATACAGGAAATAAAAACGCAATTTTTAGATTTTAAAGCGATGAGAGAGTAAAAATAGAACTGTAAAAATGTAAACGCCGTTACAAACACAAAATTCCCAGCAAACAATCAAAAACAGGAAGCTACGTCACTCGTTTGTCACTACATCACAAGTTTAAAGCGGGGTTTGGTTATAAAAACATATCCCAAGCTTTGAACATCTCGTGGAGCACTGTTTAATCAATCATTCAAAAATGGAAAAAATATGGCACAACTGCTATCATACCAAGACATGGCCATCCACCTAAACTGACAGGCCGGGCAAGGAGAACATTCATCCAAGAAGCAGTCAGAAGGCCCATGGTAACTCTGGAGGAGCTGCAGAGATCCATAGTTTTGGTGGGAGAGTCTGCCCACATGACAACTATAAGTAATGCATCCACCAATCTAGCTATTATGGAAGAGTGGCATGAAGAAAGCCATTGTTGACAGAAAAGAATAAGAAGTCCCATTTGCAGTTTGCCACAAGCCATGTAGGTGACACAGCAAACATGTGGAGAAGGTGGTGTAGTAGATGAGACCAAGATTGAACTTTTTGGCCTACATGCAAAACGCTATGTTTGGCAGAATCCTAACACTGCATATCAGCCTGAACACATCATCCCCACTGTGAAACATGGTGGTGGCAGTATCATGCCGTGGGGATGTTTTTCTTCAGCAGGGACGGGGAAGCTGGGAGGTTTCTGAAAGTGTTCTCTAATTTTGATCAGTGTGTTTTCTGCAAAATAATGTTTTTATTCTAAATGCCTTAGTTAATTTGTGGAAAAGGTGTTCTGGTAGCATGGTATAGACAGGACAAAAACTCCTTCAACTGTTGAGCAGTGAAGATCACATTATTTCAGAATTGTTCTATTGTTTATAAATTGTTCTCTAATTTTGATCACCAGTGTGTGTGTGTGTGTGTGTGTGTGTGTGTATATATATATATATATAAATATATATATATATATATATATATATATATATATATATATATATATATATATATATATAATGTGCTGTATCTATATAATATAATTTGGTGTAATAGCCTACAACTTCCTACTTAGTGATGGTGATGGGGACAAAAACTAGCTGGGGACTGATAAGCACTATACAGTTTATGGATATTGAAAAGCTTATTTCAAGTGCACAGGGGCCAAAACTCAAAGCACACTTTAGGTCACCGGCCGAACAGGAGAAACATTTATTGAACACACTAAACAATGTTTTTATGAATAAAAACAGACAGGAATATTATTCCAGAATAAATAAACTTAAACTTTAAATAAATTGCTTTTCATAAAAATATCTTCTGTCAAAATTATACAAGTTAGAAATATGAACATGCTGCAAAAAAAACCCCTGAACAAATCAATAAAAATTGTGCTTTTAAGTAAACGTTAAAATAACAACAAATCAAAACAATCAGATTTCTTTGCTCTTATGCCATTTTATAAAAAAGAATCTTAAACTTTAAATAACTATTTATTATATAGTTATATATATTTAATATTTAATAACTTAAAATATTTTGCTCTCCATTAAAATATCTCCTGTGGAACACCAGACATGTCACAGCTTCATCATGCAGCTCTTCAGAAACTCTCCCTCAGTAAATAACCTGCTGATGAGACTCTGATTTCTCCTCTGTTTTCACACCAGCTTCACTTTGGGATTGTTCTCTGGTGAAAAACGTCTGCTGAAATGTCAGATTCTTCTTTAACTCTTCTACTTTCTGTATCTTCTGCTCTGCATTCAGGTTCTTCAGCTTCTCCTGATGTTTTGTCTCGTAGTTCCGTCTCAGATTCAATTCCTTAATTACAGTCACATTCACTCCACTAATAACACACACACACACACACACACACACACACACACACACACACACACACACACACACGTGTTTACTGCCAGTGTCAGTAAAAATCTACTCAAAGTCCACTTTTCTGTTCACCACTGTGAGGCGCTGTTTCACAATAACTGTTAAATACATCAACAGAAGCTCGACTTGATTGACGCTGGAATGTTCTCAGGTAGTCTAGTGTTCGGTAAGGGAGCTGAAGTGCTGCATTATGGGATCTGTAGTTTGTGTTATCAGCGCTTCATATCGCTGGGACATTAATAACTATAATAATAGATCTTTATAAAGTCATCTCGCGGGTCAGATATAATTGTACGTCGGGTCGGATGTGACACTGAGTTTCACACCCCTGATCTTTGTGAAGACACTGATCATGTTAATGATTTATCAAAATAATTATCAACAATCATTTAACAAGGTAGGAAACAGCTATTTTTAGAAAAGTCTCGCGGGCGACTCATTCAATTCAATTCAATTCATTTTTATTTGTATAGCGCTTTTAACAATGAACATTGTCTCAAAGCAGCTTTACACAGATAATGTGGTGATTAAACGTAACTATGTTCTTTGTAAGTATGTTTGTCCCTGATGAGCAACTGTGGCAAGGAAAAACTCCCCGAGATGGCATAAGGAAGAAACCTTGAGAGGAACCAGACTCAAGAGGGAACCCATCCTCATCTGGGTTGCACCAAATGTCCATTTGAAGCATATATGCAAAGTTGCGGGGTACAGTGATGACGATCAGAAGCAAACTGCACTCCCGAGTCAGTGCAGCAGACCGCTGACACCAACTACAGTCCAATCCGTCCTCAGAAGCACCCGTTCTACTCTGGAATTACATGGAACCACCCAAGGTGCTGATGAGAGACCGTCCCAAGCTGCACAGAAGTGTGAAGATCCACGGAGGGGGAGAGGGGCAGGAAAAGTGGTCACTGGAGCCTCAGGAGCATGTTTAACTCGACCGAGAGAGAGAGAGCGAGTGAGAGAGAGAGAGAGAGAGAGAGGGTGACGGGAAGAGAAGGATATGGATTATTAAGTGTAACTATTGGTGTATGAAAGTTAATGTCACTGTGCAGTTTGGACTCCGGCAAGACTCGCTATGGCAGCATAACTAAAAGGGAGAACCAGAAGGTAACACAGACATGAGGATCTCTGGGATCCGACCCACCACACCACCATCAACAAACCCGAGTGAACGTGTGAATGTGAGGAGACGACAGCATACAAATATCCCAGTTCACCAAACACTCTATATCCATGATCCCTCCAGATCTGCTCCTTTACCTAAGAAAAACCTACTGATAAAAGGCTTGACTAAATAAATAAGTTTTTAACCTCGACTTGAACACTGAGACTGTGTCCGAGTACCGAACACTGATTGGAAGGCTGTTCCATAACTGTGGGGTTTATAAGAGAAAGATCTGCCCCCTGCTGTAGTCTTTGCTATTTGAGGAAACAACAGATAGCCAGCACCTTTTGATCTAAGTAGGCATGGAGGATCATACTGGTACAGAAGTTCACTCAGATACTGCGGCGTGAGAGCGTTAAGTGCTTTATACGTCAGTAGTAATATTTTATAATCAATGCGAGATTTGATTGGGAGCAGTGTAGATGATTAAAACAGGGCTGATGTGATCATATTTTCTAGATCTAGTGAGGACTCTTGCTGCTGCATTCTGAACTAACTGAAGCTTATTTCTGCACTTACTCCAACACCCAGACAGTAAAGCGTTACAGTAGTCTAATCTAGCAGTAACAAAAGCATGAACTAGTTTTTCTGCATCCTGTAACGACATCATATTTCTAATTTTAGCAATATTTCTAAGGTGAAAGAAGGCGATCCTGGTGATATTATTCACGTGAGACTCAAAGGAAAGACTCGGGTCAATAATCACACCAAGGTCTTTGACAGCCGTACATGCTGAAACAGAAACACCATCCAGAGATGCTACGTAATCGGAAAGTTTACTTCTAGCTGCATGTGATCCTAGTAAAAGTACTTCTGTCTTATCTGAGTTGAGCAGAAGAAAGTTTTTAAGCATCCACTGTCTAATGTCCTTCACACACTTCTCAACATTGTTAAGCTGATCCAGCTCATCTGGCTTTGCTGAAATATACAGCTGTGTGTCATCAGCATAGCAATGGACTCATGTGATCATTGCGGGCGACGTTGGTGACCCTTGCTCTAAAGGTTTTTTGTTCATGTCTCAGGGAGTTTTTCCTTCACCACAGTAACCACTGGATCACACTTTAGGGATAAATTTATAGACTATACAATAAACTTCTACAATCCAACTTTATAACTTCTATGTTGGGTGCTGCCGCATTAAGGACACTAATTCTGGGGGCACACGCGATAGTTTAGAATATAAATTACAAAAAAACACAGGTTGTTCTCATGTTAAAACCTCACTGAATTTTTGTAAAGATTCCAGTTTGAAATTATAATTTAAAACTATATTCCCAGCATGGTGAGTAATTCACATGTTGTCTAAGATATGTTATTTTAGTTTCTGATATGTCATGTAGGCAGCTACTTGCGATTAGCGCCATAGCGCCTAAACGGCTAATGTTTTACACTTCTGGTTTAATGTTTGTATAGACATTTACTGTTTTTATATTGCTTGTTGAAATATTCATGCAATATGTGTTGCATTTAGTTGGTAAACAAAGTTTAGTATGCGTTTTGAACACAGAGACTGTTCTAGAAACTATGTTTGATGCATATACGTAATTGTTCATGATCATTTGTGATATTAGCATTATAGAGATTAATATATTTGATTTATAAGCATATAATTTAATGCTTGATATTTGAAGCTGATGTTTGAATGTTTGTTGAAATGTAATTGGTGGTAAACAATACTGGATAGTTTTACAGTTTGACCACACCTATACACATACATAAAAAAAATACTCAACTAAAGTTAAACTACAACAACAACCATATGTGTTTATTGTGAGTTCAGCACGAGAGGAATAAAAGACAAAATCAAGAGCTAAGTTATTGTTATAATTTCATTGGTAACAATCTTTATCCCTGTAAACTGAACTGAATTGAAGTCCCAATTATGAAATGATTTTTTTATTTAAAATTCTAATAATTGAATATTTATTTTTGTTGGAAGATCACATTAAAGATGACTGTACTGTAAACTCAACAAAAATTGTGAATTACTTGTCATAATTAATTTTTTATATATTACTCTAAATGAATAATACAATAATGGAAATAGTTTTTTAAACATTTTTATGTAATTTATTAGTAGAAACTAACTGTTTTGAAATGTTACTCCGAACATTCAAGCCACTCGCAGCTTCTCGCCAACTATTAGATTTTTCACAAGGTACTCTCAGTCTGGTCCATAATCAACAGTCGCCAACTATCGAGGTTCCACTGTATATATATATATATATATATATATATATATATAATGAGAGAGAGAGAGAGAGGGGATAGAAGGAAACATTTAAACTTCCTCTTTTAAATCATTTTAACTAAGAACTGCAATTAGTACTACAAAATATCTCTCTGAAAACACACACACACAGAGAACAATCAGGTAAGAGTCTTTTGTAAGGTCTTTTGCATGCTGAAGTGTGTTAATAGGTATCAAATGTAAATATAGTATATAATATAAACACAGATATTTCAGTTGAGGGAGTTAATATGTCAAGTGCAGAGAGAGAGAGAGAGAGAGAGAGAGAGAGAGCGAGAGAGAGAGAGAGAGAGAGCAGTGAATATCATTATGAAAATGCAGCATTTTGTGTGTGTGTGTAAGTTCAATTCAATCTAGTGTTACTTGTAGAGAACTTTAACAGTGGACATCGTCCCAAAATAAATTATTAGACAGCATCAGCTGGTATAAATATAAATAAAAAATGAGCAATAAAGGATGGAGGTGGAAATGTTTTGACTAGTGAGGAGAGTGTGTTGAGAAGATGGAGGAGTATTTTGAGCAGCTGATGAATGAGGAAAATGAGAGAGAGAGAAGGTTGGATGATGTGAAGATGGTGAAGCAGGATGTGGATAGGATTAGTAAGGAGGAAGTGAGAGCAGCGATTAAGAGGATGAAGAGTGGAAAGTCGGTTGGACCAGATGACATACCAGTAGAAGTGTGGAGATGTTTAGGAGAGATGCAGTGGAGTTTTTAACCAGGTTGTTAAACAGGATTTTGGAAGGTGAGAAGATGCCTGAGGAATGGAGAAGGAGTGTGCTGGTACCGATCTTTAAGCATACGGGAGATGTGCAGACCTGCAGTAACTACAGGGGAATAAAGTTGATCAGTCACACCATGAAGTTATGGAAAAGAGTAGTGGTAGCCAGGCTGAGAGAAGAGGTGACCATCTGTGAGCAGCGGTATGGTTTTATGCCGAGGAAGAGCACCACAGATGCATTATTTGCTTTGAGAATGT
>NC_060893.1:27624193-27711693 GCF_014805685.1 Silurus meridionalis | reverse complement strand
CCCAAGTTCGCTTCAGCTTGAGGTCACAAACAGATGGCTGGACATTCTCCTTCAGGATTTTTTGATAAACAGCAGAATTCATGGTTTCGTTTATCACAGCAAGTCTTCCAGATCCTGAAGCAGCAAAACATCACCAGACCATCACACTACCATCACCATATTTTACTGTTGGTATGATGTTCTTTTTCTGAAATATGGTGGTACTTTTACGCCAGACGTAATGGGACACACAACTTCCAAAAAGTTCAACTTTTGTCTCGTCAGTTCACAAAGTATGTTCCCAAAAGTCTTGGGGATCATCAAGATGTTTTCTGGAAAAACTAAGCCAAACCTTTATGTTCTTTTTGCTCAGCAGCAGTTTTGGTCTTGGAGCTCTGCCATGCAGACCATTTTTGCTGAGTCTCTTTCTCATGGTGGAGTCATGAACACTGACCGTAACTGAGGCAGATGAGGGCTGCAGATCTTTGGATGTTGTTGCAGGTCTTTTGTGAGCTCTTGTATGAGTCGTTGCTGTGCTCATGGGGTAATTTTCGTTGGCCGGCCAGCTCCTGGGAAGGTTTTCTACTGTTCCATGTTTTTGCCATTTGTGAAAAATGGCTCTCACTGTGGTTCTCTAAAGTCCCAAAGCTTTAGAAACGGCTTTAGAACCTTTTCCACACTGTTAGACTGTCTTAATTACTTTTTTATTTGTTTCTGAATTTCTTTGGCTCTCAGCATGATGTCTCACTTTTGAGGCTCTTTTGGTCTACTTCACTTTGTCAGGCAGGTCCTATTTAAGAGATTTCTTGATGATGAACAGGTGTGGCAGTAATCAGGCCTGGGTGTGGCGAGAGAAATTTAGTTTAAACAGTTTTAACAGGGGGGCAAACACTTTTTTACACAGGGCCATGTAGTTTTGGATTTTGTTTTCCCTCAATAATAAAAAACTGCATGTTGTGTTCACTTGTGTTCTCTTTTACTAAAATTGAAATTAGTGTGATGATCTGAAACAATAAAGTGTGACAAACATGCAAAAGAATAAGAAATCAGGAAGGGGGGCAAACACAGTATGTATACTGTATATACTGTACTGTATGTATGTATGTATATATATATATATATATATATATATATATATATACATAAATACATACTGTACAGTATATACAGTATACATACTGTGTTTATGTATACAGTATATATATACTACTCTTATACACACCAGGTCAATTCTAACACATACACACACATTATATATATACACACACTAGTAATCAAAATTAGAGAACAATTTATAATCAATTGAACAATTCTAAAATAATGTCATCTTCACTGCTCAACAGTTGAGGGAGTTTTTGTCCTGTCTATACCATGCTACCAGAACACCTTTTCCACAAATTAACTAAGGCATTTAAAAAAAAACATTATTTTGCAGAAAACACACTGATCAAAATTAGAGAACAACAATGACTGTAGCATGGAAAAAAATTACAACAAAATTTTCTGAAGGTTACAACAGTCAGCAATTAGTAGGAAGTGTCCAGGCCTCTGCTCTGAATGACTTCAGCACATCTGCGGCCACAGGACAGCACCATACTCTCACACTGCTCTGGTGTGATTTTGGTCCACTCTTCTTCCAGTCTCCTCCACAGTTTGGTGACTGTAGTGTGTTTCTTGGCCATAACTTTGTCACCAAGGATTTTCCAGAGGTTCTCTATTGGGTTGAGATCAGGACTCTGGGCAGGCCATGTCATTATTTCAATGTTTTCAGTTTCAAGGAACTGCTTTACCCGTTTTGCTGTGTGACATGGAGCGTTGTCCTGCATGAACACTGCGGGCTGATTGGGTGATGAACTCAGGAAGGAACCATATGATGTTGAAGAAGGTTCTGATAAACATTTGCATTCACTCTGCCATGTAGCTGTATAAGAGGCCCAACTCCTGCTGCAGAAAACATGCCCCAAACCATCACACTTCCTCCTCCACTTTTCACTGACTTCTTTACACACTTTGGGTTCAGTCTTTCTCCAGTTTGTCGCCGAACATAATGTTTCCCATCGGACCCAAATAAATTAAACTTGCTTTCATCACTGAAGTGAACTTTGGACCAGTTCTCCTCTGTCCACACAACATGCTCCTCAGCAAAGCTTAGTCTAGCCTTTTGATTCTTTCTGCTAATGAGAGGTTTGGTCACTGCAGAGTGGGCTTTCAGTCCAAATGCTCTTAAACGTCGAGACACTGTATAACGAGACAGATCCTTACCCTTTTCAGCGCTGAACTGGTGAGCAATTCCAACTGCAGTGTGGAAACGATTGCCCATTGAGATCCTCCCGTCCTCTCTTGTATTTGTTCTCTGTGGACGACCAGCCTTCTTGGCGGGTTGAATGAGTTTGTGATGTTGTAAAGATTCAATATTCTTAAAATCACAGATTTGGAACGACCAACTTGTCTTGCTATGGCTGATAGGGTCGTCCCTTTGGCCTTCATCTGGACAACCTGCTGCTGGAGGCTTTCAGTCACTTTAGAACGGTCCACCATCTTGCAGAGTCAGTGAAACTGGAAGTTAGGCTGCCAGTTAAATAGGGGTTGACAGATAATCAAGGAAATTAGCACCAGGTACCAGATTAACACCAATAACTGGGAGGAATCTAAAAGTGTTCTCTAATTTTGATCAGTGTGTTTTCTGCAAAATAATGGGTTTTTTTTATTTTTTTAATGCCTTAGTTAATTTGTGGAAAAGGTGTTCTGGTAGCATGGTATAGACAGGACAAAAACTCCTTCAACTGTTGAGCAGTGAAGATCACATTATTTCAGAATTGTTCAATTATTGTTCTCTAATTTTGATCGCCAGTGTGTGTATATATATATATATATATATATATATATATATATATATATATATATATATATATATATATATATATAATAATCGGTGGCAGGCCATGCATTTGGTACCTGGGCCTTCAGTGAGGACGTACCCGACTTAATCCACCTCTTAATACACCACTACTTCTTCTTCTTCTTCTTCGGCTGCTCCCATTAGGGGTCGCCACAGCGGATCATCCGCTCCACACCACCCTGTCCTCTACATCTGCCTCTTTACACCAACTACCTGCATGTCTTCCTCACCACATCCATGAACCTCCTTTTGGCCTTCCTCTTTCCTCCTACCTGGTGGCTCCATCCTCAGCATTCTTCTACCAATATAATTTATGTCCCTCCTCTGCACATGTCCAAACCATCTCAATCTCGCCTCCTCACCTTGTCACCAAAACATCCTACATGCGCTGTCCCTCTAATAAACTCATTTCTAATCTTATCCATCCTCGCCACTCCCAACGAAAACCTCAACATCTTTAGCTCTGCTACCTCCAGCTCCACCTCCTGTCTTTTACTCAATGCCACTGTCTCTAAACCATACAACATCGCAGGTCTCACCACAGTCCTATAAACTTTCCCTTTCAATTTTGCAGATACCCTACTATCACAAATCACTCCTGTCACTCTTCTCCACCCACTCCACCCTGCCTGCACTCTTTTCTTCACTTCTCTAACACACTCTCCATTACTTTGCACTGTTGAACCCAGGTACCTGAATTCCTCCACCTTCTGAAGCTCTTCTCCTGCAACCGCACCACCCACTGCCCTCCCTCTCATTCACACACATGTACTCTGTCTTACTCCTACTGAGTTTCATTCCCCTTCTCTCCAGTGCATATCTCCACCTCTCCAGGCTCTTCTCAACCTGCTCCCTACTCACAACAAATCACAATATCATCCGCAAACATCATAGTCCAGGAGACTCCTGTCTGACCTCGTCCGTCAACCTGTCCATCACCACTGCAAACAGGAAAGGGCTCAGGGCCGATCCTTGATGCAGTCCAACCTTCACTCTAAACCAGTCTGTCGTACCTACTGCACACTTCACTGCCGTCACACTGTCCTCATACATGTCCTGCACCACCCTTACATACTTCTCCGACACACCTGACTTCCTCATACAGTACCACAACTCCTCTCTTGGCACCCTGTCGACGCCTTCTAAATCCACAAATACACAATGCAATTCCTTCTGTCCTTCTCTATACTTCTCCATCAACATTCTCAAAGCAAATATGGCATCTGTGGTGCTCTTCCTCGGCATGAAACCATACTGTTGCTCACAGATGGTCACCTCTTCTCTCAGCCTGGCTTCCACTACTCTTTCCCATAACTTCATGGTGTGACTGATCAACTTAATACCCCTGTAGTTACTGCAGGTCTGCACATCTCCTTTATGCTTAAAGATCGGTACCAGCACACTCTTTCTCCATTCCTCAGGCATCTTCTCACCTTCCAAAATCCTGTTAAACAATCTGGTCAAAACCCCACTGCCATCTCTCCTAAACATCTCCACGCTTCCACCGGTATGTCATCTGGTCCAACCGACTTTCCACTCTTCATCCTCTTAATCGCTGCTCTCACTTCCTCCTTACTAATCTTATCTACATCCTGCTTCACCATCTCCACATCATCCAACCTTCTCTCTCTGATTTTCCTCATTCATCAGCTGCTCAAAATACTCCTCCACCTTCTCAACACACTCTCCTCACTAGTCAACACATTTCCTCTCCATCCTTTACTGCTCTAACTTGCAGTACATCCTTTCCAGCTCGGTCCCTCTGCCTGGCCAATCGGTACAAATCCTTTTCTCCTTCCTTAGTGTCCAACCTCTCATACAGCTCCTCATATGCCTTTTCCTTGGCTTTCGCCACATCCTCTTAACCTGCTGCCGCATCTCCTTGTACTCCTGCCTACTTTTCTCATCACTCTGTCTATCCCACTTCTGTTTTGCCAACCTCTTTCTCCTTATGCTCTCCTGCACTTCCTCATTCCACCACCACGTCTCCTTGTCTTCCTTTCTATTTCCAGATGTCACACCAAGTACTTTTCTAGCTGCCTCCCTCATCACTCCTGCAGTAGTTGCCCAATCATCCAACACCTCCTTAACACCACTGAGCCTCTCTCTGACCTCTTCCCTGAACCTCACACTACACTCTTCCTCCTTCAGTTTCCACCATCTTATTCTTCTTTCAGTCCTCACTCTCCTCCTCTTCATCCTCGCCTCCAAAACCATCCTACAGACCACCATCCTATGCTGTCTAGCTACACTGTCCCCTGCCAACACCTTACAGTCGCCAATCTCCTTCAGGTTGCATCTCCTGCATAGCACATAGTCCACCTGTGTGCACCTTCCTCCACTCTTATACGTCACCCTATGATCCTCCTTCTTTTTAAAATAAGTGTTCACCACTGCCATTTCCATCCTTTTAGCAAAATCTACCACCATCTGCCCTTCCACATTCCTCTCCTTAAAACCATACCTACCCATCACCTCCTCATCACCTCTGTTCCCTTCACCCACATGCCCATTAAAGTCCGCCCCAATCACTAACCGCTCTTTCCTAGGTACACCATCTACCACTTCATCTAATTCACTCCAGAATCTTTCCTTCTCCTCCATCTCACAGCCAACTTGTGGAGCATAGGCACTGATGACATTTATCATCATCCTTCAACTTCCACCTTCACGATCATCACCCTATCAGAAACTCTCTTCACCTCCACTACACTCTTACTGTACTCTTCCTTCAGAATCACCCCTACACCATTTCTCTTCCATCCACACCATGATAAAACAGTTTAAACCCACCTCCAATGTTCCTGGCCTTACTCCTTTCCACTTGGTCTCCTGAACACACAACATATCTACCTTTCTCCTCTCCATCATATCAGCTACCTCTCTCCCTTTACCCGTCATAGTACCAACATTTAAAGTACCAACCCGAACCTCCACTCTCCTACACTGCTCCTTTCCTGCCGCCTCTGTAGACGCCTTCCTCCTCTCCTTCTCCTCCTTCGCCAACAGTAGCCCAATTTCCACCGGTACCCTGTCGGCTAACGATACCTGTGGCGGTCGTTGTTAACCCGGGCCTCGACCGATCCGGTATGAAATTCTCATTTGTGATCCGCATATTTGATTTGGCACGTGTTTTACGCTGGATGCCCTTCCTAACGCAACCCTCCCCATTTACCCGGGCTTGGGACCGGCACTAAGAATGCACTGGCTTGTGCCTCCCTAATGGCTGGGTTTTAATACACCACTACTATCACGTCACAATTATAGAAACCATCCATACAATACAAAAACACAATATAACAACACGTGGCATTACAGAGAGACGTTTCACATATGGAGGTGAAAACCATTTTACTAAAGCAACAAAACCCAGTTAAGACTTCAAACCTCTAGACTACAACCACAACTGTGCACCTACAACATCTGGAGCAGTTCACAATCAATATTTTTTTATTAATATGACAAAAACATTACAAATTCAAATAAAATACAACCTATTCACCAGAGATGCAGACTCATAATGTGCAGCGCCCCTCAGAGGCTGTATATTCACTGGTCTGGAAGTGGAGAACAAACCCTTTCCCGGGCAGAAACACGCTAGCTAGCTTCAGGGTTGGACGACCTCCTCACCATGTCTAGCTTTTCTTCAAAATGTATTTTTAAGTATGTCCGAGACCAAATAAATTTCTGATAGGGTGATGAACGTGAAGCTGGAAGTTGAAGGGGTGATTATGATTGTCATCAGTGTTTATGATCCACAAGTGGGTTGTGAGATGGAGGAGAAGGAAAGATTCTGAACTGAGTTAGATGGAGTGGTAGAAGGTGTACCTAGGAATGAAAGATTG
Source organism: Silurus meridionalis (assembly GCF_014805685.1). NCBI lineage: Eukaryota > Metazoa > Chordata > Actinopteri > Siluriformes > Siluridae > Silurus > Silurus meridionalis. Next base: position 27,704,970 of record NC_060893.1, on the reverse strand, counting down.
GTGATTGGTGCAGACTTTAATGGGCATGTGGGTGAAGGGAACAGAGGTGATGAGGAGGTGATGGTAGGTATGGCTTTAAGGAGAGGAATGTGGAAGGGCAGATGGTGGTATATTTTGCTAAAAGGATGGAAATGGCAGTGGTGAACACGTATTTTAAGAAGAAGGAGGATTACAGGGTGACGTATAAGAGTGAAGGAAGGTGCACACAGGTAGACTATGTTCTATGTAGGAGATGCAACCTGAAGGAGATTGGAGACTGTAAGGTGTTGGCGGGGACAGTGTAGCTAGACAGCATCAGATGGTGGTCTGTAGGATGGTTTTGGAGGTGAAGAAGAAGAGGAGGAGATTCAGGGAAGAGGTCAGACAGGAGCTCGGTGGTGGTGAAGAGGTGCTGGATGATTGTGGAACTACTGCAGAAGTGATGAGGGAGACAGCTAGAAAAGTACTTGGTGTAACATCTGGAAATAGAAAGGAAGACAAAGAGACATAGTGGTGGAATGAGGAAGTGCAGGAGAGCAAAAGGAGAAAGAGGTTAAAGAAACAGAACTGTTGAGGAGAGATGCAGTGGAGTTTTTAACCAGATTATTTAACAAGATTTTGGAAGGTGAGAAGATGCCTGAGGAATGGAGAAGGAGTGTGCTGGTACTGACATTTAAGAATAATGGAGATGTGCAGACCTGCAGTAACTACAGGGGAATTAAGTTGATCAGTCACACCATGAAGTTATGGGAAAGAGTAGTGGAAGCCAGGCTGAGAGAAGAGGTGACCATCTGTGAGCAGCAGTATGGTTTCATGCCAAGGAAGAGCGACACAGAAGCAATATTATGTGTATAAGGGTGTGTGTGTGTGTGTGTTAGATTATCCCTGGTGTGGCTAATCTAACACACACACACGCACACACACACACACACACACTCATGCATACAAACACACTCACACACATGCACATTTTTTTTTTTTTTTACCTATAAATGTGTTTGTATGCTTGTGTGTGTGTATGTCAGAATTTATACTGATTATACTAATATAGAATGATTATACTGTTGTGTGTGTTGTGTTAATATTTTGTATTATGATAATATTGTTTTATTAGCATTGTGTTTGTGTTGTATTAATATTGCGTATGCTGTGTATGTTGTTTATATTGTGTATGTTTTATAACATTGTGTTTGTTGTATTAATATTGTGTATGTTGTATTAACATTGTGTTTATGTTGTAATATTGTGTATGTTTTATAACATTGTGCTTCTGTTGTGTTAATATTGTGTGTGTTATGTTCATGTTGTGTATTTTGTGTTAATATTCTGTGTTTTATTAACATTGGGTTCATGTTGTATTAATATGGTGTGTGTTTTGAATGTTGTATTAATATTGTTATGTTGTATTAAAATTGTTTTTATGTTGTGTTAATATAGTGTATATTTTATAACATTATGTTTATGTTGTGGTAATATCATGTATTTTGTATTAATGTTGTGTTAATATTGTGTATGTTTTATTAACGTTGTGTGTATCTTGTGTTAATACTGTGGTATGTTGTATTAATGTTTTGTTTATGTTGTAACATTGTGTATATTGTGTATCTTGTGTTAATATTGTACATGTTCTTTTAAAGTTCTGTTACTGTTTTGTTCATGGTGTGTATCTTTGTGTAGGATGGGTTGTGTCGATATTCTCCAAAAGGCAGAGCTGGATTCTGCTCCAGTTTCAGGATTCTTCCTCGTGTTAATGAATCTGTGCTGCTGAACACAGTGGCTCAGTTCGGACCTGTTTCTGTAGGAATGAATGCTAAACTGCCCTCATTCCACAGATACAAAAGTGGTGAGACACACACACACACACACACACATACACACACACACACACACGCTCACGCATACAAACACACACACACACACACACACACACACACACGCTCACGCATACAAACACACACACACACACACACACACACACACACACACACACACACACACACATTTACATTTACAGCATTTAGCAGACGCCCTTATCCAGAGCAACGTACAAAAGTGCTTTGAGTCTCTAGTAATGAATAAATCTACACTGTACACAAGATTACACACTTAATATAAATATAACCCTAAAATTCTACAAACTTGGAAAGTGCTAATTTAAGTCAAGTCAAGTTTATTTCTATTGCGCTTTTCACAACAGACATTGTCTCAAAGCAGCTTTACAGAAATCAACAGTTAAGGTGAATGGTGTGTGTTTATCCCTGATGAGCAGCCGTGGCGACTGTGGCAAGAAAAAACTCCCTTAGATGTAATGAGGAAGAAACATTGAGAGGAACCAGACTCAAAAGGGGAACCCATCCTCATTTGGGTGACATCAAGAGTTTGATCATAAATCTTTTAACAATACAGAACACTAATTTAAGTGTTTTAGGAAAAGGTTGGTCTTCAGTCGTCGCTTGAAGATAGTCAGGGACTCTGCTGTACGGACAGCTAGGGAAAGTTCATTTCACCACCTCGGTGCCAGAACAGAGAAGAGCCTTGAAGTATACTTACCTCTCATTCTAAGAGAAGGTGGTACCAGTCTAGCAGTGCTGGAGGATCTCAGACAGCGTGGTGCAGTGTGAGATGTGATGAGGTCACTGAGGTAAGAAGGTGCTGGTCCATTTTTGGCCTTGTAGGCATCATCAGTGTTTTGAATCTGATAAGTGCAGCTACTGGAAGCCAGTGAAGGAGCAGCAGTGGGGTGGGGTGGGAGAACTTGGGCAGATTGAACACAAGTCGTGCAGTTGCGTTTTGGATAATTTGTAGTGGACGAATAGCGTTCAGGGGGAGACCTGCCAGCAGAGAGCTGCAGTAGTCAAGTCTTGAAATGACAAGAGACTGAACAAGAACCTGGGCAGCCTGTGTGGACAGAAATGGTTTAATCCTTAGGATGTTGTAGAGAAGAAATCGACACGAACGAGACACATTAGCAACATGTGGGAAGAATGACAGTTCATTGTCCATAATTACCCCAAGGTTACGAGCAGTGGCTGAAGGGGAGAGCAGAGAGCCATGAATTGTTATTTGGAGATCTTGACCTGAAGATGAATCACCTGGGATGACCAGCAGTTCTGCTTTGCTGGGGTTGAGTTTTAGTTGGTGAGCACTCATCCATGTAGATACAGTGAGGAAAATAAGTATTTGAACACCCTGCTATTTTGCAAGTTCTCCGACTTAGAAATCATGGAGGGGCCTGAAATGGTCATTGTAGGGGCATGTCCACTGTGAGAGACATAATCTAAAAAAAAAATCCAGAAATCACAATATATGATTTTAAAACTATTTATTTGTATGATACAGCTGCAAATAAGTATTTGAACACCTGTCTATCAGCTAGAATTCTGACCCTCAAGACCTGTTAGTCTGCCTTTAAAATCTCCACCTCCACTACATTTATTATCCTAAATTAGATGCACCTGTTTGAGGTCGTTAGCTGCATAAAGACACCTGTCCACCCCATACAATCAGTAAGAATCCAACTACTAACATGGCCAAGACCAAAGAGCTGTCCAAAGACACTAGAGACAAAATTGTACACCTCCACAAGGCTGGAAAGGGCTACGGGGAAATTGCCAAGCAGCTTGGTGAAAAAAGGTCCACTGTTGGAGCAATCATTAGAAAATGGAAGAAGCTAAACATGACTGTCAATCTCCCTTGGACTGGGGCTCCATGCAAGATCTCACCTCGTGGGGTCTCAATGATCCTAAGGAACGAGAGAAATCAGCCCAGAACTACACGGGAGGAGCTGGTCAATGACCTGAAAAGAGCTGGGACCACCGTTTCCAAGGTTACTGTTGGTAATACACTAAGACGTCATGGTTTGAAATCATGCATGGCACGGAAGGTTCCCCTGCTTAAACCAGCACATGTCCAGGCACGTCTTAAGTTTGCCAATGACCATTTGGATGATCCAGAGGAGTCATGGGAGAAAGTCATGTGGTCAGATGAGACCAAAATAGAACTTTCGGGTCATAATTCCACTAAACGTGTTTGGAGGAAGAAGAATGATGAGTACCATCCCAAGAACACCATCCCTACTGTGAAGCATGGAGGTGGTAGCATCATGCTTTGGGGGTGTTTTTCTGCACATGGGACAGGGCGACTGCACTGTATTAAGGAGAGGATGACCGGGGCCATGTATTGCAAGATTTTGGGGAACAACCTCCTTCCCTCAGTTAGAGCATTGAAGATGGGTCGAGGCTGGGTCTTCCAACATGACAATGACCCGAAGCACACAGCCAGGATAACCAAGAAGTGGCTCTGTAAGAAGCATATCAATGTTCTGGCGTGGCCTAGCCAGTCTCCAATCCTAAACCCAATAGAGAATCTTTGGAGGGAGCTCAAACTCCGTGTTTCTTAGCGACAGGCCAGAAACCTGACTGATCTAGAGAAGATCTGTGTGGAGGAGTGGGCCAAAATCCCTCCTGCAGTGTGTGCAAACCTGGTAAAAAACTACAGGAAACGTTTGACCTCTGTAATTGCAAACAAAGGCTCCTGTACCAAATATTAACATTGACTTTCTCAGGTGTTCAAATACTTATTTGCAGCTGTATCATACAAATAAATAGTTAAAAAAAATCATATATTGTGATTTCTGGATTTTTTTTTTTTTAGATTATGTCTTTCACAGTGGAGATGCACCTACGATGACAATTTCAGACCCTCCATGATTTCTAAGTGGGAGAACTTGCAAAATAGCAGGGTGTTCAAATACTTATTTTCCTCACTGTATCTACATGGATGAGTGCTCACCAACTAAAACTCAACCCCAGCAAAACAGAACTGCTGGTCATCCCAGGTGATTCATCTTCAGGTCAAGATCTCCAAATAACAATTCATGGCTCTCTGCTCTCCCCTTCAGCCACTGCTCGTAACCTTGGGGTAATTATGGACAATGAACTCACTTTTTCCTCACTGTATGTCTGTCAAGCATGCTGAGATCTTTGACACACCCACACGCACACTCCCACATACACACTCACACACACACACACACACACACACACACACACATTCACACAAATACACTTACACACACACACACATGCAACATTTGTTTACCTATACATTTGTGTTTGTATGTTTGCATGCATGTGTGTGTAGGAATTTATACTGATCCTCATTGTGACCCCAGTACGGTGAATCATGCAGTTTTGGTTGTTGGATATGGAAGAGAAGGAGGACAGGATTACTGGCTAATCAAAAACAGGTTAAACGCACACAAACAATGATTCTCTCTCTCTCTCTCTCTCTCTCTCTCTCTATATATATATATATATATATATATATATATATATATATATATATATCTCACTCCGGGTGCTATTTTTCTCTCTCTCTCTCTCTCTCTCTCTCTCTCTCTCTCTCAGTTGGGGTACAGAATGGGGAGAGAAGGGTTATTTCCGGATGGCGAGAAAAAGAAATCAGTGTGGAATTGCTACATTTGCTGTGTTCCCGATTGTGTAAACCCTCTGAGTTGTTGAATGCAGTGTTTATTACAGGATATAAAAGGCATTTTTGTATTGGGTTCTTTTATTGTTGTAAATTTATTATTGTATTGTAAATCTTGATTTAAAAGAAATTAGTCTCAATTAAAAATAAACATTATACATTTTATATTTTATATTTTATTATATTATAAATCAGATTTATTTGATGACTTCGATCTTCATCCATCTACACAAATCTACAACCATCTACATCTGTCTACACCCATCTACACAAATCTACAACCATCTACAACGGTCTACACACATCTACAGCCATCTACACAAATCGACACACATCTACACCCATCTACACCCATCTACACAAATCTACATCTACACACATCTACACCCATCTACACAAATCTACATCTACACACATCTACATACATCTACACCTGTATACACAAATCTAAACCCATCTACACCTGTCTACACACATCTAAACAACTCTACACCTGATTACACACATCTACACTTATCTGCACAAATCTACACCCATCTACACAAATCTACACCCATCTACACCTGTGTACACAAATCTACACCTGATTACACACATCTACACTTATCTGCACAAATCTACACCCATCTACACAAATCTACACCCATCTACACCTGTGTACACAAATCTACACCCATCTACACCTGATTACACACATCTTCATTTATCTACACAAATCTATACCCATTGTAAGAAAGATCCCCTGCCCTCTCGTCTGTGTCTCTTCTCTGCAAGGCCTTAGGAGCGCTCCGGAGCAATGAAAGAACAACCCACACGAATAAAATCAAGTCTGGTTTATTCAATACAACTGCTCAAAGGACTGGGCCGCACGGCCGGGTAGATATACACATCAGTCCAAGCCATAGTGCGTAGGAAAGGCGGGGACACAGACAGAGTTATCGTGTGTTGACAGAGATAGTCAGAAACATATGTGCGTAAGAAAATATGTGTGTAAGAAAAAGGAACAGGATGTGCTTACAGCTATCGTCTAGCTGAACGCCCTTGGTCTTCTATTATCCTGTTCACGCGAATGCACAAAATGTACAGGACAGCAAAGACATAAACATCTAAGTCAGAATATGCGTGTCAGGAATCCACCCGCCACGCCTCCTTCAGAGGCTGCCGTTGCCTCAGCACGCTTCCAAGCAAATCACGCACAGCTGAAGCACATTATCCACTCACTCCCTGCCTCTATATAAACTGCTCATTCACCAACACCCGCTGTCGGTTATTGCTCGTTCATGCCCGTTTGAGTGTGCCCCTGTGCGTTGGTTGTGTTATGGTCTTGCGTATGCTTATCCCCGCTACGTACCATTCGACTCGGACTCCCTCCCCGTCTCTCTCTCTTCGCGTGGACGCGTCTCTTTCCGGATGCACCCGGATTGTGCTTCCCATAGTCCACGGACGTTGAACGGTTGTGGGCGCGCTGTGCGCGCCCGGATTATCCTTATTTCTCGGACTTCGTTATCCGGATTCTCCTGCGAGCGCAGGTATTTGGTTTGGCTCTGCCTTTGTTGTGAATAAAGTTTTGTTTGCTGTTACTCCGGCTTCCGCCTCCGTTTCCGCATGACAAAATAACCGACCCCCGAAGAGGAATATACGGACAAAAAAAAAAAAAAAAAAAAAAAAAAAAAAAGGAAAAAAAAAAAAGGAGAAAGGAGGGAAAGAATGATCGGGCTACCGCCGTGGACACAGCGCGAACCGAACTGGAGGTCGGGTTCGCTCGACGCGATTTCATGGCAGCTAAGCTCCGCCCGGAAATCCCGGAAGACCGCGGCTGTTGCTCGATCACGCTCGGCAGCGCCACACCCCGCGATGACGTCATAGGACTCGGCTCGCTTCTCCGGCAACAGAACTGAGTGGAGCGTGTTTTTACGGAGCGTAGGAGATTATATGGAGGCGTATCCGTCCAGCTTCCTAACAGAGAGAGCGAAGATCGCATTCCACATCTCTCCTGGCTGGGAAGCACTCTCTGGCCAGTGAGTTGTGGGAGGCGACTGGAGGTGAGTTCCGCTCATGCGCCCGGTTCCTGCAGCTGCTCACCAAGAAACTCGGGATGACCACGGCTGATCTCCGTCTCCTCTCCCCTGCCCCCGAGAACGCCTTTCCGCGCCAGAGCTTCCAGGAGGTCTCCGCCCTGCTTCAGGCCCTCCAGGGGAGGTCCGCTCCGCCTCAGGTTCTCCAGGGAATCTCCGCTGTACTCCAGGCCACCCAGGACGGCTCTGTCCCGCCACAGGACCTCCGGGAACTCTCCCTTCTGCTCCAGAATCTCCGGGATGACACCGTCCCACTCCGGGGTCCAAGGGAGAGCGCCGTTCCGCCCCAGGTGTCTACAGAGTGCTCCTCTCCGTTCCAGAACGGCCCGAGAGCTCCTCCCCGTTCCAGTGTCCCGAGGAGAGCTCCGGTCGGCCCCAGGACCAGCGTGAGTGCTCGGCTCCAGCCCAGGACCTCCAGGAGAGCTTGGCTCCGTCCCAGGATTTCCCGGAAATCTCCGCCCCGCTCCAGGTGTCCGAGGAGAGCCCAGCTCCGCCCAGGTGTCCGAGGAGAGCCCCGCTCCGCCCAGGTCTCCGAGAAGAGCTCCTCTCTGTCTCCGAGCGACCCGTGAGCTCCTCTCTGTCTCCAGCGACCCGTGAGCTCCTCTCTGTCTCAGCGACCCGTGAGCTCCTCTCTGTCTCCGAGCGACCCGTGAGCTCCTCTCTGTCCCAGCGAACCCGTGAGCTCCTCTCTGTCCCAGCGAACCCGTGAGCTCGGTTCCGCAGAGAGTCCCGAGCTCGGTTCCGCCGCAGAGAGTCCCGAGGCTCGGTTCCGCCGCAGAGAGTCCCGAGAGCTCGGTTCCGCGCAGAGAGTTCGAGAGCTCAGCTTTATCCCAGGGTCTCCAGGCGAACTCCTCTCCGCTCCCAGTTCCTGACGCGAGCTCCTCTGTGCTCCCAAGTCCCAAGGAGAGCTCGGTTTCGATCCAGGTCCCTGATGAGAGCTCGGTTATGCTCCCGATTCCCAAGGAAGGCTCGTTTCCGTCCCAGGACTCCCAGGAAAGCTCGGCTCTGTTCCAGGGTCTCAAGAGGAGCCCGTTCCATGCCAATGCATCCCGGGCGCACAGCTCACCTCCGGGACTGCAAAGGGAGGTCGTCCCGTTGGCCCCGGGCTCCAATGAAGGCGACTTCACCTCTCAGGACTCTGCTGCACCCAAGGGATCCCCAGAACATTCAACCCAGCTCCGAGACTGCGAAAGGGACGTCGAACCTCGGCCCCTGGCTCCATCCAAAGGCGACGGCTCGCCCCACAGTCTCCCAGTAAGTGACGGCTCGCCCACGAGCACTCAAGGCGGCTATGTCACAGACCTCCTCTCTTCCCAAGGAGTCCCCAGAGCACTCACCCCAGCTCCAGGACTGCGAAGGGAGGTTGAACCGCTGCCCCTAGCTTCCTCTGCAGGCGGTGGCTCGCCCCACAGTCTCCCAAGAGGTGACGGCTCGCCCCACGAGCACTCAGGAGACCAAGTCACATCACAGAGCTCCTCCCTCGGTGACGGCTCACCTCGGGACCCCTCTCACGATGACATCCTGCCTCCGAGCTCCTGGGACGAAGACAGGTTGCTCCTGGGCTCCTTAGAGGGTGACATTGCACCGGAGAACCCTGCCAAGGTCATCGCTCGGTCTCTGTGTTCTGTCAGGGGCATCGCTTCATCTCCGGTCGCCATCCGGAGAGTCCCTCAGCCGGTAAGCCTCAGAGTGCACTGCCCTGCCTTCGGTAGTCACCAGGGTTGTCTTGCCACTCCAGGTCCCCGTAGGTGATGAGGCTCCGTTCCAGACATTCCTGGGTGAGGTCGATCCGTGGCTGGCCTCCGGGGAGGACTCCGCCCAGCCTCAGGTAATCGCGGGACCGCCTCTCAGCCCCAGACCACTGCAGTGGAGGTCGCTCAGCGGCCAGTCTCTGCTGAGGACAGGGCTCCGTTCTCAGTATCCGCCTTAGGCGTCGCTCCGCTTCCAGTCTCCATTGAGGGCGTCTCTCGGCCTCTGGACTCCGCGAGGGGCGCTGGTGGGTCCCGATTGTTCGCTGGAAGCAGCGCTACACCTCCTGCCTCCGCCGACATCGTCGCCCAGTCACCGGTCGCCGCTGGGGGCATCGCCCCACGCCAGGTCTCCACCGAGGGCAGCACTCCGCCTTTGGTCTACGTTGAGGGCGTCACTCCGCTCCCGGTCTTCGTGGGGTTCACCGCTCCGTCTCCGTTCTCTGTCGAAGGCATCGCTCTGCTCCAGGTCCCCACCGTAGGTGTGATCCCTTTCCGGGTCTCCGCTGCGGCCGTCTCCCAGCTCCAGGTCGCCGCCGAGGACCTCAAGCCGTCTCCTGTCTCCGCCGAGGTCGTTGCTCCGCTGCAGGTCTCCGGGGGGATCGTCTCTCCGCCTCTTGTCTCCGCCGAGGGCGTCGCTCCGCTGCAGGTCTCCGGGGGGATCGTCTCTCCGCCTCCTGTCTCCGCCGAGGACATCGCCCCGTTCCTGGCCTCCGCGTGGGGTTGTGTTCCGTTCCGGGGCCCCGCTGGGGTCGTTGCCCCCTTCCGGCTCTCCGCAGGGGTGGTCGCTTCGCCTCGTGCCCTTCCCTGCTGTTCCTGGCTCTGTGGCGGTTCAGGCCGGGTCCCCTTCGACCCTGGAAGACTGGAGGGGCCCTCCTCCGAGTGCCCGGGCCCGCCGGGCGGTTTGGGGGCGTCCGGTGCCGCCCCTTTGGGGGGGGTGGTGTCAGGAATCCACCCGCCACGCCTCCTTCAGAGGCTGCCGTTGCCTCAGCACGCTTCCAAGCAAATCACGCACAGCTGAAGCACATTATCCACTCACTCCTGCCTCTATATAAACTGCTCATTCACCAACACCCGCTGTCGGTTATTGCTCGTTCATGCCCGTTTGAGTGTGCCCCTGTGCGTTGGTTGTGTTATGGTCTTGCGTATGCTTATCCCCGCTACGTACCATTCGACTCGGACTCCCTCCCCGTCTCTCTCTCTTCGCGTGGACCGCGTCTCTTTCCGGATGCACCCGGGATTGTGCTTCCCATAGTCTACGGACGTTGAACGGTTGTGGGCCGCGCTGTGTGCGCGCCCCCGGATTATCCTTATTTCTCGGACTTCGTTATCCGGATTCTCCCTGCGAGCGCAGGTATTTGGTTTGGCTCTGCCTTTGTTGTGAATAAAGTTTTGTTTGCTGTTACTCCGGCTTCCGCCTCCGTTTCCCGCATGACAATGCGAGGTCAAGATAGGAAGGTTCGCCAAGGCTACTAAAGAATACATTTCAACAATCCCCTCTTTTATACTTAATAACTAATAAGTATAATTACATGAATGTATCAGTGTATTGATCATTAGAAGGATTTCGCAAACGCATGTACTGCGGTTCTCGGAGAGCGGCTGCTAAGGCCCAAACATGATTCATTAGGCAGCGGAAAATACATTGTCCAAAAACACCTAATAAAAGTACAATTACCAACACAGGAACAACCATGGACAGATAGGGTGTCCATTGCCCAAATAGGACATACCAGATTCCCCACCCGCTCTTATCACCCTGTTCGTCTTCCTTAATCGCATGTATGGTGTTTCGCATTTTTTCGACGGCTTGGCTTATTTCTCCATGAGCATCATCGTGGGCGGGTATGAACGTACAACAGCTATCACCTATAACCGCGCAAACCCCCCCGCGAGCAGCAAGGAGCATGTCTAGGGCCAGGCGATTCTGCACGGCCGTTAAGCGAAGGGCTGTAAGCTCGGTTCGAACACCCTCAATGGCTTGGATAGTCTCGTTGGCAAACGTGGCTAGACGATAGTGTGTTACCTCGATCTGATTCCACAAGTGGGTTACATCCATCCGTGGAAAAAAAAAAAACCCAAAATTTTGCCAGCTTGGTTTTCAGTTGATGTTCAGGAGGTGGAAATGACTGATCAGTTGCATCTCTCTTGTGACGAACGTTGTGAGTGCGATTATGCAGTATTATAGATAGGTGGGCGGAGAATCGGGTGTATGCACACCTCCCTCCCCAGCCCGTAGGTAAATACAAATAAACCCTTTTCCCACACACCCAATACCAATCCTGCTTCCAGGTGGTGCCATTCTCCCCAGGATGTAATGAACAACCTGTCGCGTTCTTCCCTCTATGTTCAACATAAGTTTGATTATAGCTTTTCCTTGCTAACTTACCCAAAATGGTACTACTATTTCTTTCCATGCATACTACATACTGATGATTAGGTCCCTGAAAAGCCTGGAAACCCGGGATGTAAGCATTACTTCTAGTATCCATTTTAAGGGTGGTCCGAAGGGCTGAGATACAAGTAGACTTGTCGGTGTTATTCTGACACCATCTACTACCAGTGTGGTTAAGATATGACCAATGAGTATAATTCTGCGAGGCATAGGTATGATTTTGTGATATGCAGGTATCAGTAATACAAATATGTGCCATGGCTACAAGGGTGTCCGTGTCATTGCGGGGTTTTAGGCTAGTGGCGGTGGTTGACATCGGGAAAGCCTGACACACATAGCAGGACTCGTTGGTGTGCTGTCGTGCTGTCCAATTGGCGAACTGCCAAAAGGTGTTGTCATGTGGATGGGCTTGGACGGGTAACCCTGTCCCAAGCAGGGTGAGGAGTAGTAGAACGATGGCAGCCATACTGGTCACTGGCTGCGCTTTTCTCAAGAAGAGGTTGCTGTTCAGTCCCTCGCTGCTTCTCCCGACACTTCCTGCAATGTGGAGAATGTCCGAAGAGGCGGCACAGGAAGGTCTGAGGTGCGACGGAGGTCATCCACGGGCTTACTTAGACCATTCCCCCTCTTCAACTCTGTGGAAGAATAAGTTCTACAGATGGCCGTCAGTTCTTACTTCTGATCACTAGGACATATAGGAACACCACAGTTAAGTATATATCAAGAAGGCTCACCAGCGCCTCTTTTTCCTGAGGACACTTAAAAAAAATCAGCTCTCCTCGGATATCCTGGTGAACTTCTACCGCTGCGCAGTAGAAAGCATCCTGACCAGCTGTGTCACAGTCTGGTATGGGAGCTGCTCTGCTGCAGAGCGTAAGGCACTGCAGCGGGTGGTGAAAACTGCCCAGCGCATCACAGGGACTCCACTCCCAGCCATGGAGGACATCCAGAAGAAACGCTGTCTGCGTCGAGCTCGCAGCATTCTTAAGGACTCGTCTCATCCCGCCCACAGACTGTTCTCTCTTCTGCCCTCCGGCAGGCGTTACAGGTGTCTCCGGACCAGGACCAGCAGACTAAAGAACAGCTTTTTTTCTAGAGCTGTCTCTTTAGTGAACTCTGACACTCTAATGACACTCTAGTGAACTGATACACTACTACATTCCCCCCACACCTCACACTCTTTGCTAATGGACTCTCTGAACAAAAACTTATGCTCACCAAGACACTGATCATTTCTCACCTCACACTTTGTTGTTGCACGGACTGTTTACACAAACCTTGCTCATTTGCACACTGCTCTTTTTTTTATTGCTGCTCACCATAATCTTATCACCACTGTACATATACCCGTTCTCTGTTTATAGCTATAGCAATATTATTATGTTCACCGCTCACATCCTTCTGTAAATCTCTGTGTATAGTAATAGGCATCTGTATAGCATGTTCATAATACATATAATATATATATATATATATATATATATATATATATATATATATATATATATATATATATATATATTCATCTGTATATTATTGTTCATAGTACATATATATTCATCTGTAATTATATATATATTTATAGTACATATATATATATATATATATATATATATATATATATATATATATATATATATACACACACTACTCTGTATATTGTGTTTTACATATATAACATATATTCATCTGTATATTACATTTATAGTACATATTCATCTTTAAATTACTGTTTATAGTCTTTATTTTATTTAACTATGTAAATTCATGTTAAAACTATATATCCTGCACTTGCTGTTATTGCACTCTGGTTAGACCCAAACTGCATTTCGTTGCCTTGTACTTGTACATGTGTAATGACAATAAAGTTGAATCTAATCTAATCTAATCTAATCTAATCTAATCTAATCTAATCTAATCTAATATCTTTATAACAATTATCACTTTGGGGCATGTTTCAGTCGTCCGGCGTGGATCCACTGTGGAAAGAGATCAGTTAATACAGCCGTACGAGTCACAGCGATCACGTCTGCAGGTTCACTGTATGGAGTGTCACCCAGGGGTGTTCCCATTTTGTCCAATCTTTTCACCAAGACTCGATCCCCTACCTTAAAGGGGTGAGTGTTTTTGATCGGAATTGGGGGTCTCCTTGCATTTACCCGTGTCCAATAATCATCTAATGTTTGTAACAACCCTGCAGCGTTCTCGCTGAGATGCACATCTAGGTCCCCTGTACCCACAGCCTGTTTGCCTCGTCGCCATGGGAGGGGAAAGGGTCGCCCCATTACAAGTTCATACGGTGAGAGATGATCAAGGGCCACTTGTGCGGTCATTCGCATATCGGCGAGAACGAGTGGGAGAGCATGCAGCCAATTTTTGGAGCCAGATGCGTGCATGGCTTTACGAATCTTGTCCTTTATCGCACGATTAGCTGCTCCACAATGCCTGATGATTGTGGGTGGTACGGAATATGGAAATGCCAATTGATTTTCAGCTCTTTGCACAGAAGTTGAGTGACCTTAGAAGTGATATCTGAAGATATCTGAAAGGGCCCTGTCTTGGCATGTGTGTGAAATCGATCTGCCATTCCTGAAAAGGTGTCTCAGGGACGGGAAGGGTTTGGAGATGTTATTTTGTGCGCATGTTAAACACCTATCTAGAATGTTGTTCACGTCTGTGTACAGGTGGTCTATACAGAAATTCTCAGTTAAGTCATGTAACTCCCTCTTCGTCTGCGGTGAGTGGGACCATGAAACTCGCGGACGAGAAATGGAGTACAGTGACGTGGGAGGCAAAGACGACCCTGTCCATCTAGAACGATTGGGGAGTCAGTAGCACCCTGACTCGTCCAAAATAGGCGATCAGCAGGTGAAGCCGAAGCCTGCAGTGAAGAGAGGTCCATGTCAGGTAGAACAGCGCTGATCATGGTATTAACAGACACCATGGCTGCAGTAGTGAAGCCCCGAGATTGCCAGATATGGCCGAAATCGTGAGCTACCCCGAAGGCATAACGAGAGTCAGTATAAATTGTGACGTCAGTGTCTTCCGCGAGGACACAGGCACGGGTAAGAGCGAAGAGTTCAGCAGCCTGTGCAGAAGAAAAAGGAAGAGAGAAAGACTCAAGGACAGTGGTAGGCAGGCGACAAACAGCATAACCACAAAAATAAACACCATCACTAGGTTTGGAGCAGGAACCATCAACAAAAAGAACATCGCCTATCTGTAGGGGAACAGAGGATAGGTCAGGGCGAATACTGGTGTCATTGACAATTTCAGTGAGGCAATCATGGTCGGAGCCCCCCATACAGTCATCCCGTGCGTTAAGCAGGCGCTGTAGGGCGTGAGCTACAGTGTCATGAGAAGACGAGGGACGTATAGTTAACTGCTCAGTGGCCAACAAAACAGTCTCATACCCTGAGCGACGTTGTGAAGACATGTGCTGTGTGTTTAGATTGCGTAATATCTGTGTTACCTGATGTGAGGTGTGCAGAATCAGAGGATGAGATAGAACGATCTTCTCAGCATCAGTTACCATCAGAGCACAGGAGGCAACGGCACGAAGACAGGCTGGCAAACCCTGAGCCACAGAGTCAAGGGATTTTGAAAGAAACGCACAAGGTCGCATGCCTCCCCCATGTTCCTGAGCCAACACCCCAGATGCTGTGCCTGGTTGAGTTGCCACGTACAGGTGGAACGGAAGGCTGTAGTTGGGCAGTCCCAGTGTGGGAGCCGTACACAGGGTTCGTTTCAAGGCCCCGAAGGCAGCCAGCATTTCCGGATTCCATGTCAAGGGTGCGGTTGAGGGATCAGAATGCATTACTGCAGTGCGCAGACACTTGTCATACAAAGAGCAGTCTGGAATCCACTGACGGCAGTAGTTGATAAGGCCGAGTAAAGCCTGCAGTGCCTGTTTAGTGGCGGGCCGCTGAGTGTCCATGATGACTTGTATTCGTTCAGCAGTCAGTTTCCTGGAACCCTGAGAGAGTTCATAGCCCAGGTACCGGACAGTGTTCTGGCAGAACTGTAGTTTCGTCTTGGATACTTTGAAACCCTTTTCAGCCAGGTGCTTGAGTAGGGCCAGGGTGGCCGCCTGGCAGGTGTCATAGTCGGTAGCAGTTACCAGGAGATCATCAGCGTACTGTAGAACCACTGAATCAGGGGGGAGACAGAGGCTCGACAGGGCGTTCTTGACCGTGGTCGCGAAGACCGCGGGGGAATCGATATACCCCTGTGGCAGCCTAGTCCACGTGTACTGCTGCCCCCTGTGTGTGAAGGCAAAGAGAGGCTGCGTCTCCTTCCCTACAGGAACACTGAAGAAAGCAGAACAGAGGTCAATCACAGAAAAGACTGTATGAGTACATGGATTTGAGGCTATGATGGAGGAGACGTCAGGAACAATTGGTGTGACTGGAATAATCAGTTCGTTTATTTTTCGCAGATCTTGGGTGAATCTCCACGAGCCATCTGGTTTTGGAATAGGATTAACAGGTGTGTTGTATGGGCTGACGCATGGGGTGACTACGCCCTGTTGCAAAAGAGAATTCAAAATAGAGTCAATGCCAGTAGTTTTTTCAGGTGATAAAGGATATTGTTTAATAAACACAGGCGTCAAATGTTTAACCTTGGCCTCGTATGGAGGACGTCAACGTTATCAGGGCGTCTGGATTATCTTTCCAGAACAAGGTGGATCTTACCCGTGTTGTTTTCTTCTTTCTACGCGGCTGTACTCCTTCTTCTGCTCCTTCTGCCGCCTCTCCCCCCTCCTCTTCCTCCTTTATCTCCTCATTAACTACCTCCTCATTCGAATATTTTAACACCGGGACGTGTCCAAGCAAACTATCCTCGTCATAACTATCGCCTAGTTTACTTTGCAAGATGAATCTATAATCTGCGCCAGTCAGCTGACAGTTACGCGAACTTTTGATTAACATATCGACAAAAGGCAGAGGTTTATCGGGGGAGGGCAAGAGACTAATGATATCTTTAAGAGCAGATGGTGAAGGCGGAGTAACCTGTACTCCTGAGGGTTTAGCTACCCATACACATGCTGCATTCCACGGGGGAGGATCGGTAAGCGTCCCAGCATCGGGACCAACATCATCAGGGTCACTGTCATCGTCTGAGCTGTCAGAGCTAGAGTCGGAACTGGAATCACTAGATGCCTCTTCCTTGGGTTTCTTTTTTAGCCCCTTCTTTTTTTTTTCTTAGCTGAGGTTTCTCCTGTGTCGGAGACCTTCATCGCGGCTAGCGATGGATACATATTAGCCACTGGAGGTGGTTTGGGGTTGCGGTCAGGCGCATTGAGCAATACCTTTTTTCCTTTCCCCGAATAAGGCGGCGGTTTAGCGAGAGAAATGGAGAGTGGTATGGGCGTTAAAAGACCAGAATCCTTTGGGGTCCTGGGTTTTGGAATACCCTTCAATACTCTTTTTGGAGTGTAAATGTTTTTGCGTTCATCCCAGATTTTCTTCATCTCATACCATCGCCCATAACATTCCCGCATATAACCGAGATTCCATTGTGGATCTCCGAGGCCTTCATAAATCATGCGATACGCGGAGGCTAAATATCCTGGGTCGAATGTACCCTCTCTGGGGTAAGGTGGAATCTGAGGGGTTGCCTCAGTCCAACCAGCTAAATTGTCAAGATAAGGAGTAACGAAGTATGTTAGACCACAACGTTGCATCCAAACAGAAGGCGTCTCTCCAGGCTCAGGCTTAGGGTATGAGTTTCCCATTTTAAAATACCAACACCAATACTTAATGGCAATACAGGCAAGAGACACAGAGAGAATATTTTCCTTTTGTTTTACAGCGCGCTCTGCCCAGTAACTATAATACTGAGGTCCTCCTTCCTTTCAGGGGCTATACAGGAATACCCTAATCCTATACCTGCTCAGTAATACCAATACTGAGGTCTACCTTCCCCTGAAGGAGATATCCTAGTCCAAATACTGCCAACCAGGTAGTCAATCAAACATGTCTTACCTGTTTGAGAGTATCACGTCGGGGTCACCAAATTGTAAGAAAGATCCCCTGCCCTCTCGTCTGTGTCTCTTCTCTGCAAGGCCTTAGGAGCGCTCCGGAGCAATGAAAGAACAACCCACACGATTAAAATCAAGTCTGGTTTATTCAATACAACTGCTCAAAGGACTGGGCCGCACGGCCGGGTAGATATACACATCAGTCCAAGCCATAGTGCGTAGGAAAGGCGGAGACACAGACAGAGTTATCGTGTGTTGACAGAGATAGTCAGAAACATATGTGCGTAAGAAAATATGTGCGTAAGAAAAATTAACAGGATGTGCTTACAGCTATCGTCTAGCTGAACGCCCTTGGTCTTCTATTATCCTGTTCACGCGATAGCACAAAATGTACAGGACAGCAAAGACATAAACATCTAAGTCAGAATATGCGAGGTCAAGATAGGAAGGTTCGCCAAGGCTACTAAAGAATACATTTCAACACCCATCTACACCTGTCCACACACATCTACACAAATCTACACACATCTACACCTGATTATACACATCTACACTTATCTACACAAATCTACATTCATCTACACCTGTTTACACTCATCTACACCCATCTACACAAATCCACACCCATCTACACAAATCTCCCTTCTACACTTGACTACACACATCCACACCCATCTACACAAATCTACATCCATCCACACCTGTCTACACACATCTACACCCATCTACACAAATCTCCCTTCTACACCTGGCTATACACATCTACCCCATCTACACAAATTGACATCCATCTACAACTGTCTACACACATCTACACAAATCTACATCCATCTACACCTATCTACACAAATCTACACAGATGTCCACCCTTCTACGCCTGTCTACACACATCTACACCCATCTACACAAATCTACATCCATCTACACGGTCTACACTCATCTATACAAATCTACACCCATCTACCCCTGTCTACACACATCTACACCTGATTATACACATCTACACTTATCTACACAAATCTACATTCATCTACACCTGTTTACACTCATCTACACCCATCTACACAAATCCACACCCATCTACACAAATCTCCCTTCTACACTTGACTACACACATCCACACCCATCTACACAAATCTACATCCATCCACACCTGTCTACACACATCTACACCCATCTACACAAATCTCCCTTCTACACCTGGCTATACACATCTACCCCATCTACACAAATTGACATCCATCTACAACTGTCTACACACATCTACACAAATCTACATCCATCTACACCTATCTACACAAATCTACACAGATGTCCACCCTTCTACGCCTGTCTACACACATCTACACCCATCTACACAAATCTACATCCATCTACACCGGTCTACACTCATCTATACAAATCTACACCCATCTACCCCTGTCTACACACATCTCCACAAATCTACACCCTTCTACACCCATCTACACATATATACATCTACACCCATCTACACAAATCTACATCCATCTACACGGTCTACACCCATCTACACAAATCTACATCCATCCACACCTGTCTACACCTGGCTACACACATCTACAGCCATCTACACCTGTCTACACACATCTACACAAATCTACATCCATCTACACCTGTCTACACACATCCACATCCATCTACACAAATCTACATCCATCTACACACATCTACACAAATCTCCAACATCTACACAAATCTACATCCATCTACACCTGTCTACACAAATCTACTTCCTTCTACACCTGCCATTTACACAAATCTACATCCATCTACACTTGTCTACACCTGTCTACACACATCTACACCTGTCTACACACATCTACACAAATCTACATCCATCTACACCTGTCTACACACATCCACATCCATCTACACAAATCTACATCCATCTACACCTGTCTACACACATCTACACAAATCTACAACCATCTACACAAATCCACACCCTTCTACACCTATTTACACAAATCTACACGAATGTCCACCCTTCTACGCCTGTCTACACACATCTACAACCATCGATACAAATCTACATCTATCTACACCGGTCTACACCCATCTATACAAATCTACACCCATCTACACCTGTCTACACACATCTACACAAATCTACAACCATCTACACAAATCTACATCCATCAACAGCTGTCTACACCCATCTACACAAATCTATACTCATCTACACCTGTCTACACACATCTACACAAATCCACACCCTTCTACACCTATCTACACAAATCTACACAAATGTCCACCCTTCTACGCCTGTCTACACACATCTACACCCATCTACACAAATCTACATCCATCTACACCTGTCTACACACATCTACACCTGTCTACACACATCCACACCCATCTACACAAATCTACATCCATCTACACAAATCTACATCTATGTACACCTGTCTACACACATCTACATCCATCTACACCTGTCTACACACATTTACACCCACCTACACAAATCTACACCCATATACACCAGGTACCACCTTCTCTCAGAACGAGAGGTAAGTACACTTCAAGGCTCTTCTCTGATTTGGCACCGAGGTGATGGAATGAACTTCCCCTACATGTCCGTACAGCGGAGTCCCTGACTATATTCAAGCAATGATTGAAGACCTACCTCTTCCTGAAACACTTAAAATAGCACTTTCCAAGTTTGCCTTGTAGAATTCAAGAGTTATATAAGTTTGTAATCTTGTGTATGTTACCGGCCTCAGACCTAGGGGATATCTGTGCCGGCAGCAAATGATACACAGGCAGTGTGCACTGTGGATGAGAGAACAAACTGAGAGAAACACAATAGAACCAAAGTTAGATGTTTCCACAGCGGCAGTCAGTTTATTACTGAGCGCGCCGAACAGTGAGAAGTATCTCTCTCACGTGTTCCATCTAGTGGTGTGGCGGGGTAATGACAGAGGTTTTACTAAAAGCTCTAATTTTGTAAATGTAATAAAAAAAATAAACATGAGGAAATGTATTTACGTATTAATGGGGGATATCAAACTTATAAATAAATTTTTTTTTTTTTTGACCCATTACACTCTCCCTGCTTTTAGAGATGTCTCCGGACATCTAGAACTTAGATTATCACTTAAAGAATGTATGAGTTTTATATGCATGTTTTAGAATGACCAGTAACTTCTATTCTTTCATAACTCTTTTTTTTAATTTTTTTAGAATGCCCATACTGCTGGCACTGGGTAGTCGTGTATGTCAGGTAGCACAGGGTAAGTCTGGACAGGGTAAAGGACACAAGCATGCATCGTGTTGGCTGTTGGCCTCCAAGTTTGATATGTAGGTTGTCCCATCTGATTGTACGTTAACATCTCCTTTGGCTTAACTGCACGGGTAGACCTGCGCAGGATGACGTTCTCGTCATTCACTGGATGTGCAACCTGCTGTGCTCCCAGATCAGTATCCTCATCACTACCAACCATGCAGTCAACCGATTGTTCCTGAGGTTCCCTTTATGGCAAAGAGTCTGTCAGTGCTTGCGATGGTTCTAATCTCACAACCTGAGGGTGCTGCTCATATGTCTCAAGGTTATCTGACTCTGCCCTGTAGTGTACAGGGTGAAACTCTGGTGCTACGACACGAAGATGATTGTGTGGCTCACCCTGGAACTGTTTGAGAATTACCCTTTTCTTTCATACACTGGTACTAATCTTGGATTACATGCATATCCTTCCTCATCCCCAGAATCACTGGTTTCAGGCTCGAGGGTGTCAGACATTTGATGCTGGCTGTTCATGCGGTGTAGTTTCTGTCTTTGTCATTTCTATGTCTGATTGGCCTGACCATCATGTTCAAGTGGCAGATCGTTCACAGGCAAAAGCAGATTGCGGTGCAGTACACGAAGAGTGCGGTCACCGGTTTCAGCTTGAATTCGATATACAGGGCCGTCTCCCATCCTTTCAACAACACTGTGAACTTTGTTCTCCCAGTAAGGGAGGAGTTTACCAGGCCCACCTCTCTCCGATAGGTTGCGGACAAGCACACGTGGCTGAAGCACGATTCCTCTGACACCACGATCATAGTATTTTTTCCCTTTTGCCGAACACCTTTTACTATTTTCAGAGGCAATCTTATATGCCTCCTGCATCCGAGATGCCCACTTCTGTGCATATTCCTGACGGGTCTCAGTCTGTGGCTCAGATTCAGGGGTAAAGAGCAAATCGGGGGGCTCTCCCAAAGAGAAGAAAATATGGGGAATAGCCCGTAGCTTTGTGCTTTGAACAATTGTATGCATGGACAATGTGTGGTAAATGTTCTTTCCACTCTGATTTCTTTTTCTCTGCGAGTGTTCTGAGCATTTGAACAATGTTCTATTCAGACGCTCAACAGGGTTCCGCTGTGGGTGATAGGGGGTTGTTCAAAAATTAGTAATGCCAGCCAGTTGATCAAGTCATTGGAACAATTTATTCTTGAACTCCCGGCCCTGATCATATTGAAGCTTTTGTGGATACCCAAAGTGTGGAATAAAATCATAGAAAATCTTTTCTGCGGCCGTTTTGCCCGATTTGTTCCGCATTGGATAGGCCTCTGCGAACCGAGTAAAGTGGTCTACTAGAACCAAGATATACTCATAGCCTCCTTTACTTGGTTCAAGGTGCAGATAATCTACAGACAATAGCTCAAATGGGGAACTAGTGGTAATTGAGACCATTGGTGCCTTCTAAGGAACAGTAGGTCACTTTTGTTTGATACATGGGCATTGACGAATGACATAATCTTCTATGTCACGCTGCATGAAAGGCCAATAAAATCTTTACCTTGCCAGCTGGATAGCTTTGTCAGCCTCGATATGCCCCATGTCATCATGAAGGTGTTTGAGCACGAGAGACCGGAGGGAGTTAGGGAGAACCAGCTGTCTACGTTGCCCTGTCTGTCTGTATAAAATTCCCTTGTCAAGTCTAAGTCTGTTCCATTTATGTATCAGTCGTAATGTGGTTGGATCCATTTGTCTCTTGTCTTCGTTATTGGGGTTCCATCCTTTCTCCTTCATTGTAATTACGTCACAGATGAAAGCGTCTTCTTTTTGGGCAGCTTGAATGTCTTCAGGAGCGATAACGGGTGGGCTGGCAGCAAAAACATCATCACTGGAACAACGCTGAAGGGCTGCAACCCATGGTACTTCTTTTTCTCTCTCTGCTTTATCTCCCTGCCATATGGCAGAAATAATATCTGGAGGTAAAGACTCAGAGTATTCTCTGATGTGGTCTTGAAGCTGCACTGGGAACCAAGAAAGCGTGTCCGCGTCTGTGTTGGTTTTGCCTGGCATGTATTTAATGGTGAAATAAAAGTCGGCCAATTCACCCACCCATCGATGCCCGACAGCACTCAACTTGGCGGTACTCAGAATATAGGTAAGTGGGTTGTTATCTGTAAATACTGTGAACGTGGGGGCATAGTATCGGTAATCACGAAATTCAGCCCCCAGACCTTCATTGGATGCGTCGGTGTGGAGGACAAAAGGTAAATCAAAGTCTGGGTAGGAGGTAGGAGAGGAGGTTAACATGTCAACAAGGCGAGCAACAACAGCGTTGTGTTCGGGGGTCCACTGAAATGGTGTCTTAGATGGCAACTGACCTTTTTTAACACTCTGTTTGGTTGGCCCAGTTTTGACTTGTCTCTCTTCAGACTCAACAGGATGCTCTTGAAGCTTAAACAGTGGGTGGGCTATTCTGGAAAAATCCTGAATGAACGATCTATAGTAGCCTAAAAAACCCAATAAAGCTCTAACTTCTCCCACATTCTTTGGTTTCCATTCCTTTCATTGCAGCACTGCTTCCAGATCCTTGGGATCAACCTGGACACCCTCGCTTGAAACTAGACGTCCCACATACCTCACCTGATGTTTAAACAATTCACCCTTTTTTGGACGTAATTTCACACCATGCTCCCGTAAGCAGCAGAAAACACTCTGCAGGTCTTTGACAAGGTCCTGAAAGGTTTTTGAAAAACAGAGAACATCGTCTAAGTATGGAAAACAGCATTCATCCCTCAAACCATTTAGCACACCTTCCATGCACCTTTGGAAAGCTGCTGGTGCGTTAGTCAGGCCAAAGGGAAGGCGAATCCACTCATACAATCCCCAAGGCGTGCTGAAAGCTGTCAGGTGCCTGGAGTTCTCCTCAACGAAGCCCTGGTGATATGCACTGCCTTGGTCTAGTATGGAGAACCACGAGTAACCTCCAAGGTTATCTAATAGATCTTGTATACGTGGCAGGGGATGGCAGTCGGGAATGGTTTTACTGTTTAGTCCGCGAAAGTCAAAACAAAGTCGAAGGCTCTTATCTTTTTTCCCCAACACAGACCACAGGGGAGGAGTAAGGTGATGTAAACTTCCGAATCCACCCATGATCAAGAAGTTTTTGAACATATTCCTTAACTTCTCTGTACAAAGGCTTTGGGACTAACGTGTCATCACTTAAGCACATTCGGAGCTGTAAGTCAGGAATGCAACCAATATCGGTGTCATCTCTAGCAAATACATCAGACTGATCAAAAAGCATTTTTCTGACTATTTTCTGTTCGTCCTCTGCCAGATGGGATACATCTACTGAAGGATGCCATTTTTCTTTATTTGGATGCACAGAAAGATTCCTGTCTTTTTCTGTTTTTTTCAGATCATCAGTCCTCAACTGAGCTGAGCATGATCGGGGAGTATCTTGGTAAGTGGACTCGGGGCGAGCAATGGATTGCTGGACGGGTCTGAGCTCGACAATATCTTTGAGATTTCCAAGAATTGTCCTCTGTGGCAGATAAATAGCATGTTTAGTGGGGTTCTGGACTGGGATTTTGACACATTTTGACAATCCTCCAGGAACATCCACTAATGTTGGTAACAGCTCTAAACCCTCAATGCATTTCCAGCAATAGGCTGAAACAGCAGGGTTCCATTATCGGACCACCCTCGAACCCCACTCTTAACTTCTCGAATCTGTCCAGCAGGTATGGTTACACCTCTCTTACCAATGCAAACGTAGTGCTGTGGTGTCTCCGTAAAAGTTACTTCCTGGAGGGCCAACACTAATGCTTCTACCGTAGATGCACTGACACCTAAAGCTTCTTCCAGAATAGTAGAAACATCGACTTTTTATTTCTGACTGCCATTTTCTTTAATGATCTCTGCTATGACATTACTACCTAAGAGGGGGTAGTTACAGTCGTGACTGATAAGAAGTGGCACTTTGATTATTACATGCCCATGATGCTGACTATGTATCTGAAGATCAATCTCAGCCCATCCATCAAGAGGAACTCTAGGGTTAGAAATTTCAAGGGATTGATCAGGAAACAACAATCCAAGTGGCTGTATTTTGATGTGTGGAAGTGTTTGTTCAGTACTTGATTTGTTTACCATTGTCACTTGTGCCCCTGAGTCAAGCAGCATCTGAAGAGGTGCGCCATTGAAGGAGCAGACATCGCTTACCAATGAGTTGAGCTTCTCTTATCTTTGGATCGGACTGGCACTGTGAGTTTGACTGTGAGCATTTAGGTGTTATGACCTTTTCTTGGGGCTTATCACTGTTTAGGATCGCTGGCTGCCCCTCTCCAGCGACCTCCTCCTGTTTCCCGACATCTTTCGTTGAAGACAGCCAATGGCGCGATGTCCTGCCTGGCCACAAACAAAGCAGTGAACACAGTTTGTATTGTTTTTTTGTACACAGTCGTTGCATTTACCTCTTGTCTCAGATAATGGTGGTTGGGCGTGAACAGTAGATAAGCGACTGTCTTTCAAATTCACAGTCTCAGTGGGGGTGGACATCTGAGCTAGGTGCTTGGTTAGAGAAGAAACTTGAGCAGTTAGTTCTTTGATAGCATCACGATTTGCTTGTAACTCAGCATCAACTTTTGACGAGGTGTTTAGTTCACTTTGGGAGTGCTGAGCTGCATTTACAGTAACTGGTCTGTGTCTACCTACTGAACCCAGTCTTTTTAATCGCCATTCTTCTTCAGTTGTTGATTTTGTTATTTGTTCCAAGAGTAAGTCATCGCTAACCTGCATGTCTGAGAGAACGTTTTTAAGATCATGTCTAACATGGCTGTTTCTTTCATTTAACCCCTGGTAAAGTGTGTGAAGGAAAGTGCCCTGAACAAGCTCTTCATTATAGCTGAAACCTACACCAGGTTGTTGTGACTCAAAGAGAACACGCTGCTTTAGACCCATTATTCTGTAAAGAAATTGTTGTGGGCTTTCTTTGTAATTTTGTCTAGCACTAGCTAGTTCTTGAAAAAGTTCAGTTACATTTTTGTCTCTAATGTGGGAGCGAAGAAATCTCTTCAACCCATCAATAGTGAGATCATCCTTATTAACCAACATCTCTTTGAATGTACCAGGTTTTGTTATTTTAAGGACAGCTCTGATAATCTCAGACTCACTGAAACCCTCCTGCAACCCTTCATTTATTTGTTTACAGAGACAATTGAAAGACATGTCACACCCTGCATCACAGATTTGACCACCATGTAACTTAAATTCTCTGCGTGGTAACAAAGCTGAAACATCTGAGAATCTTACAACATGATCAGAAATGTTAGATGATGAGTTCATCCTACCCAAAGGAGCAGCGTCGACGTGGGAGGGCATACCTGGCGCTGATGAAGTGACTTCAATTCAATTCATTTTTATTTGTATAGCGCTTTTAACAATGAACATCGTCTCAAAGCAGCTTTACACAGATAATGTGGTGATTAAATGTAAATATGTTCTTTGTAAGTATGTTTGTCCCCGATGAGCAACTGTGGCAAGGAAAAACTCCCCGAGATGGCAAAGGAAGAAACCTTGAGAGGAACAAGACTCAAGAGGGAACCCATCCTCATCTGGGTTGCACCAAATGTCCATTTGAAGCATATATGCAAATTTGCGGGGTACAGTGATGATGATCAGAAGCAAACTGCACTCCCGAGTCAGTGCAGCAGACCGCTGACACCAACTACAGTCAATCCGTCCTCAAAGCACCCGTTCTACTCCGAATTATATGGAACCACCCAAGGTGTTGATGAGAGACCGTCGAGCTGCACAGAAGTGTGAAGATCCATGGAGGGAGAGGGGCAGGAACAGTGGTCACTGGAGCCTCAGGAGCATGTTTAACTCGACCGAAGAGAGAGAGAGAGAGAGAGAGAGAGAGAGAGAGAGGGTGACGGGAAGAGAAGGATATGGATTATTAAGTGTAACTATTGGTGTATGAAAGTTAATGTCACTGTGCAGTTTGGACTCGGCAAAACTCGCTATGGCAGCATAACTAAAAGGGAGAACCAGAAGGTAACACAGACATGAGGGATCTCTGGGATGAGGCGACCCACCACACCACCGTTCAACAAACCTGAGTGAACGTGTGAATGTGAGGACGACAGCATACAAATATACCAGTTCACCAAACACTCTATATCCATGTTCCTCCAGATCTGTGCCTTTACCTAAGAAAATCTACTGATAAAAGGCTTGACTAAATAAATAAGTTTTCAACCTCGACTTGAACACTGAGACTGTGTCTGAGTCCCGAACACTGATTGGAAGGCTGTTCCATAACTGTGGGGCTTTATAAGAGAAAGATCTGCCCCTGCTGTAGTCTTCATTATTTGAGGAACCAACAGATAGCCAGCACCTTTTGATCTAAGTAGGCGTGGAGGATCATACTGGTACAGAAGTTCACTCAGATACTGCGGTGCGAGACCGTTAAGTGCTTTATCGTCAGTAGTAATATTTTATAATCAATGCGAGATTTGATTGGGAGCCAGTGTAGATGATTAAAACAGGGGTGATGTGGTCATATTTCCTAGATCTAGTGAGGACCCTTGCTGCTGCATTCTGGACTAACTGAAGCTTATTTATGCACTTACCGCACACCCAGACAGTAAAGCGTTACAGTAGTCTAATCTAGAAGTAACAAAAGCATGAACCAGTTTTTCTGCATCCTGTAACGACATCATATTTCTAATCTTAGCAATATTTCTAAGGTGAAAGAAGGCGATTCTGGTGATATTATTCACGTGAGACTCAAAGGAAAGACTCGGGTCAATAATCACACCAAGGTCTTTGACAGCCGTACATGCTGAAACAGAAACACCATCCAGAGATGCTACATAATCTGAAAGTTTATTTCTAGCTGCATGTGGTCCTAGTAAAAGTACTTCTGTCTTATCTGAGTTGAGCAGAAGAAAGTTATTAAGCATCCACTGTCTAATGTCCTTTACACACTTCTCAACATTGTTAAGCTGATCTAGCTCATCTGGCTTTGCTGAAATATACAGCTGTGTGTCATCAGCATAGCAATGGAAGCGAATCCCATGTTTATGAATGATTTCACCAAGAGGCAGCATATATAAAGAGAAAAGCAGTGGGCCCAAGACAGATCCTTGAGGAACACCAAACTTTACCTCATAAAGTGTGGAGAACTCACCATTTACATCCACAAACTGATAGCGATCAGTCAAATAAGACCTGAGCCAAGAGAGAGCTGTTCCCTTTATTCCTACAACGTTCTCAAGTCTAGCAAGCAGTATAGTGTGATCAATGGTGTCAAAAGCTGCACTAAGGTCGAGCAAAACAAGTAAGGAGACAAAACCCTGATCAGAGGCCAATAACAGGTCATTTACCACCTTAACTAGCGCCGTCTCTGTGCTATGATGAGGCCGAAATCCTGACTGATACATTTCAAAAATGTTATTCATAAGCAGATGTGAGCATAACTGCTGTGCTACAACCTTTTCTAAAATTTTGGATATAAAGGGGAGATTTGATATCGGTCTGTAGTTGGACAACTGACATGGGTCAAGGTCAGGTTACTTAATAAGGGGGTGGATAACTGCCAGTTTGAAGGATTTAGGTACATAACCAGTGCTAATGGAAGAGTTAATTATTTTTAAAACAGGTTTGATTACCTCTGGAGCTATCTGTTTAAAGAAACTTGTAGGCAAGGGATCGAGAATGCAGGTTGATGGTTTTGATGAGGAGACTAATGAAATTAAGTCACTTTTATGAATAGGAGTGAAGCTTTGTAGTTGATTGTCCGTTATAATTACACTGCTGTCTACAGGTTTACTTGTAAAATAATTTGGATTTATATTAACCGTCTGGATTTCTTGCCTGATGTTTTCAATTTTATTATTAAAAAAGTTCATGAAATCATTACTACCTATTGATGGTGTGCATGTTAGTGTAGTGCTTTTATTCCCTGTTAATTTTGCTACCGTGCTGAATAAAAATCTAGGATTATGCTTGTTATGTTCTATGAGGGTGGAGAAATATGCTGATCTGGCAGCACTAAGAGATTTTCTATAATTTAAGAGGCACTCCTTCCATGCTATTTGAAATACTGTTAATTTTGTTTGACGCCATTTACGTTCTAGTTTTCGAGTGTTCTGTTTTAAGGTGCGCGTATGATCATTATACCACTGTGCTAATTTTTTCTCCCTGATCATTTTGGTCTTAAGGGGAGCTACATCATCTAGAGTGTAACGTAACGTTGTTACTAGATGTTCAGTGGCCCAGTCGAGCTCTGCGGTGTCTGACGGAGATCTATCTAATATCGTAATATCGGGAAGATTATTAATAAAACGCGCTGCCGTAGCTGACGTGAATGTACGCTTAACACGGTAACGTGGTGACGTAGAAATGCAATGACTAAGGCAAATTTTAAACAAGACGAGATAATGGTCTGAAATAGCTTCAGATATTAGTCAATTATGACTAAGTTTTTTATTTTTAATCCAAATGTTAACAACAAATCGAGAGTGTGTCCACCACTATGAGTGGGTCCTATAACATTCTGATTAATTCCGACTGAATCTAGAATGGACACAACTGCTGCTCTTAAGGAGTCTTCCTGATTATCAAAATGAATATTAAAGTCTCCAACAATTAATGCTTTGTCTAAAGATGTAGCTAGATTTGTAGACTTCCCTGGTAAGTACATAGCCGTCTCTGCTCTGGGATGATGAGTGCAAGCGAGTGTCTTTGTCCATGTGTAATGTTGGTATAAGAGTAACTCTGTCCATAGAGGATGGTGGTAGACGATCTTCTCCATCATCATTGGTTGGAGTGTGACGACGGGGGTGTGTTGGTGAATCCACAGCCAAGTCAGGTGCATCAGTACCAGATTCAGTGTCTTGGGTATCTGAAGCTGATAACACATCATTGAGCAAGTCGAAAAGGAGGAGAAGTTGAGTCATGCCTTCATCTTCAGCAGCTTTTAGCTTCTCACTTCTGATCTTGAAGACCAGCACTCGGCGTTGGCTTAAGGTAGTCATCTTGATGCATCACCTGTGGCAGCTGTTCTCTGGATGACACTTGACACTGCAGTTTTCCCCGAAGCACTGGTCACAGTTACTATGACAACCTTACCAAAAGAGATGTGCTGGATCCCGGACGAGCCCCCAATTGTTACCGACCTCAGACCTAGGGGATATCTGTGCCGGCAGCAAATGATACAAAGGCAGTGTGCACTGTGGATCAGCGAACAAACTGAGAGAAACACAAGAGAACCAAAGTTAGATGTTTCCACAGTGGCAGTCAGTTTATTACTGAGCGCGCCGAACAGGGGGAAGTATCTCTCTCGCGTGTTCCATCTAGTGGTGTGGCGGGGTAATGACAGATGTTTTACTGAAAGCTCTAATTTTGTAAATGTAATGAAAAAAAAAAAAACCATGAGGAAATGTATTTACGTATTAATAGGGGGGGGAATCAAACTTATAAATTAAATTTTTTTTTTTGACCCATTACATGTACAATGTAGATTTATTCATTACTAGAGACTCAAAGCACTTTTGTACAAGTGTATAACGGCGTCTGATAAATGCTGTAAATGTAAATGTTCACACACATCTACAGCCATCTACACAAGTCTACATCCGTCTAAACAAATCTACAGCCATCTACACAAATCTACAGCCATCTACACAAATGTACACTCTTCTACACCTGTCTACACACATCTACACAAATCTCCTCTGTACACGTGTCTACACACATCTACACCCATCTACACAAATCTCCCTTCTACTCCTGGCTACACACATCTACAGCCATCTACACATATCAACATCCATCTACACCTGTCTACACAAATCTACACAATTCTACTCCCTTTTACACCTGTTTACACACATCTACACAAATGTACACCCTTCTACACCTGTCTACACACATCTACACCCATCTACACCTGTTTACACACATCTACACCCATCTACACAAATCTCCACCTATCTAAATATTATCCCTGACAATATGCTGCCTCTGGGTGAAATTATAGATAAACATGGTATTCACTTCCATTGCTATGCTGATGATACACAGCTGTATATTTCAGCAAAGCATATAAAGAGAAAAGCAGTGGGCCTAAGACAGATCCTTGTGGAACACCAAACTTTAAATTAGAGAGTGATCAGAGCAATCAGTCAAATAAGACCTAAGCCCGGAAAGAGCTGTTCTCTTTATTCCAACAACATTCTCTAGTCTAGCATGAAAGAGATTATGATCAGTGACACAAGCAGGGAGACACAACATTGATTAGAGGCCATTGGCCAACCAGTGCCAATGGAAGACTTTATTAATTTTAGAACAGTTTCAATTAATTCTGGAATTTTCTATTTGAAGAAACTTGTAGGCGAGGGATCGCGAATACAAGATGATGAATTTACTGAGGAATTAAATTAAATTAACTTAGAAATTGATTGTCTGTTTGGTTCCTCAAATAATGAAGACTCCAGCAGGGGGCAAATCTTTCTCTTATAAAGCCCCACATTTATGGAACAGCCTTCCAATCAGTGTTCGGGACTCAGACACTGTTCAAGTCGAGGTTGAAAATGTAATTTAGTCAAGCCTTTTATCAGTAGATTTTTTTCTTAGGTAAAGGTGCAGATCTGGAGGGATCATGGATATCGAGTGTTTGGTGAACTGGGATATTTGTATGCTGTCGTCTCCTCACATTTACACGTTCACTCAGGTTTGTTGACAGTGGTGTGGTGTGTCGTCTCTTATCTCAGAGATCCCTCATGTGGGTGTTACCTTCTGGTTCTCCCTTTTAGTTACGCTGCCATAGCGAGTCTTGCCGGAGTCCAAACTGCACAGTGACATCAAGTTTCTTACAACAATAAAAACACTTAATAATCCATATCCTTCTCTTCCTGTCACCTCTCTCTCTCTCTCTCTCTCTCTCTCTCTCTCTCGGTCGAGTTAAACATGCTCCTGAGGTTCCAGTGACCACTGTTCCTGCCCCTCTCCCCTCTGTGGATCTTCACACTTCTGTGCAGCTTGGGATGGTCTCTCATCGACACCTTGGGTGGTTCCATGTAATTCCGGAGTAGTATGGGCTTTTAGTTATGCAGGCAGGGTGGAGTGGGTGGGGAAGAGTGATAGCAGGAGTGATTTGTGATAGAAGAGTATCTGTGAGAGTGAAAGGGAAAGTTTATAGGACTGTGGTGAGACCTGCGATGTTGTATGGATTAGAGACAGTAGCATTGAGTAAAGGCCGGAGGTGGAACATGTCAAGATGGCGCCGGTGAGGTCGGCTGCCGTCACAACTGCTCCGGCTACGCTTTCTCCTTTTTTGTTTATTTTGTACTTTTATTTAAGTAGTTACAGTCCCATCTACACAAGATGGACACCATTAGATATGACAGAGACACTCATATCTATTGGTGTACAATGCACTCACTTTTCGCCGTTTTTAAACCCGGACCCATGCTGGCCGAGCTGCTGGCCATGCTGCGGCATACTCGCAAAGCCAAAGCTAACGCTAAGGCTCGCCCATGGGAGCACCATTCCTCTCCGCTTCGCGTGTCCAACAGGTTTGCTCTCCTCAGTGAAGCACCCGCTGAGAAACCTGAAAGAGCTCTGGTTTTAGGAGACTCCATTCTGAGGCACATGAAATTAGCTAGACCTTTAGGGGCACCAGCAGCACAGGTTATGTGTATACCGGAAGCCAGGTCGCTGGACATAGCAGGTCAGCTTAGATTCTTAGGAAAGCACAGGTTCTCTAAGATAGTTTTTCACACAGGAGCTAATGATATACGCCTTCGACAGTCAGAGGTTACTAAGAGTAATATTATAGAGGTGTGTAAATTAGCGAAGGCAATGTCCGATGCTGTAGTATGCTCTGGCCCCATCCCAATGCGACGTGGCGATGTAGCCTACAGCAGGTTATGGTCGCTGAACTGCTGGATGTCCAGTGGTGCTCCAAAACAATGTGGGCTTCATTAATAATTGGAGCATTTTTGAGGGCAAGGCTGGCCTGTTAGGGCGGGACGGTGTCCATCCCACCCGGGAAGGTGCTGCTCTCATTTCTTGCAGTATAGGTCATAGTCTCAGAACAGCACTAGTTAACAAGTGACTGTCTAGAGCCAAGGCCAGGGAGCAGACAGACAGGCTAAACCGACCGTCTGCTAGCTGCACAGAGTCGTCACTCAGGATCCACCATATTGAGACTGTGTCTGTCCCCCGAGCAAAACCAAAATATAGGAATTATCAGAAAGTCTGTTTAAGTAACCTGATTAACATTAAATTAAATAGGACTGAACGCACAGCCAGCACTCCTGATCTAAAAATAGGATTGTTGAATATTAGATCTCTCACGCCAAAAGCGCTGATTATAAACGAAATTATTACCGACCAGGAGTTCAATATAATGTGTTTGACAGAAACGTGGATTAAATCGAATGAATATGTAGCATTAAATGAGGCGAGTCCTCCTGGGTATAGTTACATACACCAACCCCGTCTAAATGGCAGAGGTGGCGGAGTAGCAGCTATTTATAATAATAATCTAAACGTCACACAAAATACTAAACACAAATGTAAAACATTTGAAGTTCTTTACGCCAACATAAAATATTCAGTGTCCGAAAGCAGGTCAAGTCAGTTAATTCCACTAATTATTATTTATAGACCCCCAGGGCCCTACTCTGATTTTCTGATAGAATTTGCAGATTTCATTACAAATCTAGCTACTTCTTTAGACAAAGCATTAATTGTTGGAGACTTTAATATTCATTTTGATAATCAGGAAGACTCCTTAAGAGCAGCAGTTGTGTCCATTCTAGATTCAGTTGGAATTAATCAGAATGTTATAGGACCCACTCATAGTGGTGGACACACTCTCGATTTGTTGTTAACATTTGGATTAAAAACTTAGTCATAATTCCACAGTCTGAAGCTATTTCAGACCATTATCTCATCTCGTTTAAAATTTGCCTTAGTCATTGCATTTCTACGTCACCACGTTACCGTGTTAGCGTACTTTCACGTCAGCTACAGCAGCGCATTTTATTAATAATCTTCCCGATATTACGATATTAGATAGATCTCCGTCAGACACCGCAGAGCTCGACTGGGCCACTGAACATCTAGAAACAACGTTACGTTACACTCTAGATGATGTAGCTCCCCTTAAGACCAAAATGATCAGGAGAAAAATTAGCACAGTGGTATAATGATCATACGCGCACCTTAAAACAGAACACTCGAAAACTAGAACGTAAATGGCGTCAAACAAAATTAACAGTATTTCAAATAGCATGGAAGGAGAGCCTCCTAAATTATAGAAAATCTCTTAGTGCTGCCAGATCAGCATATTTCTCCACCCTCATAGAAAATAACAAGCATAATCCTAGATTTTTATTTAACACGGTAGCAAAATTAACAGGAATAAAAGCACTACACTAACATGCACACCATCAATAGGTAGTAATGATTTCATGAACTTTTTTAATAATAAAATTGAAAACATCAGGCAAGAAATCCAGACGGTTAATATAAATCCAAATTATTTTACAAGTAACCCTGTAGACAGCAGTGTAATTATAGCAGACAATCAACTACAAAGCTTCACTCCTATTCATGAGAGTGACTTAATTTCATTAATCTCCTCATCAAAATCATCAACCTGTATTCTCGATCCCTTGCCTACTAGTTTCTTTAAACAGATAGCTCCAGAGGTAATCAAACCTGTTTTAAAAATAATTAACTCTTCCATTAGCACTGGTTATGTACCTAAATCCTTCAAACTGGCAGTTATCCACCCCCTTATTAAGAAACCTGACCTTGACCCATGTCAGTTGTCCAACTACAGACCGATATCAAATCTCCCCTTTATATCCAAAATTTTAGAAAAGGTTGTAGCACAGCAGTTATGCTCACATCTGCTTATGAATAACATTTTGAAATGTATCAGTCAGGATTTCGGCCTCATCATAGCACAGAGACGGCGCTAGTTAAGGTGGTAAATGACCTGTTATTGGCCTCTGATCAGGGTTTTGTCTCCTTACTTGTTTTGCTCGACCTTAGTGCAGCTTTTGACACCACTGATCACACTATACTGCTTGCTAGACTTGAGAACGTTGTAGGAATAAAGGAACAGCTCTCTCTTGGCTCAGGTCTTATTTGACTGATCGCTATCAGTTTGTGGATGTAAATGGTGAGTTCTCCACACTTTATGAGGTAAAGTTTGGTGTTCCTCAAGGATCTGTCTTGGGCCCACTGCTTTTCTCTTTATATATGCTGCCTCTTGGTGAAATCATTCATAAACATGGGATTCGCTTCCATTGCTATGCTGATGACACACAGCTGTATATTTCAGCAAAGCCAGATGAGAGATCAGCTTAACAATGTTGAGAAGTGTGTAAAGGACATTAGACAGTGGATGCTTAATAACTTTCTTCTGCTCAACTCAGATAAGACAGAAGTACTTTTACTAGGACCACATGCAGCTAGAAGTAAACTTTCCGATTACGTAGCATCTCTGGATGGTGTTTCTGTTTCAGCATGTACGGCTGTCAAAGACCTTGGTGTGATTATTGACCCGAGTCTTTCCTTTGAGTCTCACGTGAATAATATCACCAGAATCGCCTTCTTTCACCTTAGAAATATTGCTAAGATTAGAAATATGATGTCGTTACAGGATGCAGAAAAACTAGTTCATGCTTTTGTTACTTCTAGATTAGACTACTGTAACGCTTTACTGTCTGGGTGTGCGAGTAAGTGCATAAATAAGCTTCAGTTAGTCCAGAATGCAGCAGCAAGGGTCCTCACTAGATCTAGGAAATATGACCACATCACCTCTGTTTTAATTAGTCTACACTGGCTCCCAATCAAATCTCGCATTGATTATAAAATATTACTACTGACGTATAAAGCACTTAACGGTCTCGCACCGCAATATCTGAGTGAACTTCTGTACAAGTATGATCCTCCACGCCTACTTAGATCAAAAGGTGCTGGCTATCTGTTGGTTCCTCAAATAATGAAGACTACAGCAGGGGGAAGATCTTTCTCTTATAAAGCCCCACAGTTATGGAACAGCCTTCCAATCAGTGTTCGGGACTCGGACACAGCCTCAGTGTTCAAGTCGAGGTTGAAAACTTATTTATTTAGTCAAGCCTTTTATCAGTAGATTTTTCTTAGGTAAAGGCACAGATCTGGAGGGCGCATGGATATAGAGTGTTTGGTGAACTGGTATATTTGTATGCTGTCGTCCCCTCACATTCACACGTTCACTCAGGTTTGTTGAACGGTGGTGTGGTGGGTCGCCTCTTATCCCAGAGATCCTCATGTCTGTGTTACCTTCTGGTTCTCCCTTTTAGTTATGCTGCCATAGCGAGTTTTGCCGGAGTCCAAACTGCACAGTGACATTAACTTTCATACACCAATAGTTACACTTAATAATCCATATCCTTCTCTTCCGTCACCCTCTCTCTCTCTCTCTCTCTCTCTCTCTCTCTCTCTCTCTCTCTCTCTCGGTCGAGTTAAACATGCTCCTGAGGCTCCAGTGACCACTGTTCCTGCCCCTCTCCCTCCATGGATCTTCACACTTCTGTGCAGCTCGGGACGGTCTCTCATCAACACCTTGGGTGGTTCCATGTAATTCCGGAGTAGAACGGGTGCTTTGAGGACGGATTGGACTGTAGTTGGTGTCAGCGGTCTGCTGCACTGACTCGGGAGTGCAGTTTGCTTCTGATCATCATCACTGTACCCCGCAACTTTGCATATATGCTTCAAATGGACATTTGGTGCAAACCAGATGAGGATGGGTTCCCTCTTGAGTCTGGTTCCTCTCAAGGTTTCTTCCTTATGCCATCTCGGGGAGTTTTTCCTTGCCACAGTTGCTCATCAGGGACAAACTTACTTACAAAGAACATATTTACGTTTAATCACCACATTATCTGTGTAAAGCTGCTTTGAGACAATGTTCATTGTTGAAAGCGCTATACAAATAAAAATGAATTGAATTGAATTGAATTGAATTCGGGACTGCAACCTTCTCTGTTTCACCGAGACATGGCTGAACCCAGCGGTACCGGACCACGCCATCCAGCCGGCCGAGTTTTTCTCGGTTTACCGCATGGACAGAACACTGGAGTCGGGGAAGTCAAGAGGAGGTGGAGTGTGTCTGATGGTGAACAACCACTGGTGTGACGGCGCGAGCATTGTTCCTCTTTCACGCTCCTGCACACCAAACCTGGAACTACTGACCATCAAATGTCTGCCCTCTTTATCTACCTCGGGAATTCAGTTCGGTCATAGTCAGTGCCGTTTATATTCCACCTCAAGCGGACACGGACACTGCAGTATGGGACTTACATGAGTCACTAACGCAACACCAAACACAGCATCGGGACGCGGCGCTAATTGTGGTCGGAGATTTCAACAGTGCCAACCTCAAGCGCGCACTCCCGAACTTTTATCAGCACATCACCTGCCCCACCAGGGGCGAAAGAACACTGGACCACTGCTATACAACACTAAAGAACAGCTACAAGGCACAATCACGTCCACCGTTTGGGAAATCGGACCATGCCGCCATCTTCCTCATGCCTGTTTACAAACAAAGGCTGAAACAGGAAGCTCCGGTTCAGAGGGAGCTCGCGCGCTGGACTGACCAATCGGTGGCCGCTCTGCAGGACGCTCTGGATGACGCAGACTGGGACATGTTCCGGCGCAGCTCTGATGACGTCAACATGTTTACGGAAGCGGTTGTGGGATTCATCGGGAAACTAGCGGATGATACGGTGCAGAAAACCACCATCAGAACGTTTCCCAACCAGAAGCCGTGGTTGGATAAAACCATCCGCGACGCTCTGAGATCCTGCTCTGCTGCCTACAACACGGGGCTCGCCACCGGGGACATGGATGAGTACAAGGCTGCATCTTACAGTGTTTGCAGAGCGGTGAAGGATGCAAAGCGGCGCTACGGGAGGAAACTAGAGTCACAGTTACAACATGGTGGCTCTAGGAGCCTGTGGCAGGGACTAAGGACAATAACGGACTATAAAACACCATCTTCTAGAATGGTGAGTGCGGACGCTTCTCTGGCAGACGAGCTAAACACCTTTTACGCTCGTTTCGAGGCTGCAGCTAACCACGCTAGCGGTGCTAGCGGCACAACCAGCGTGCACGCCGAGAGAGCCGGAGAGGTAAACACATTCACCATCTCGGAGCATGACGTGAGGAGGGCATTCAAGAGAGTGAATACCAGGAAGGCAGCAGGACCAGATGGCATCACAGGTCGGGTTCTGAAAGCCTGCGCTGACCAGCTAGCACCGGTGTTTACTGAGATATTCAACCTCTCACTGGAACAGTCTGTTGTCTCCTCATGTTTTAAACAGTTCACCATTGTTCCTGTTCCAAAGAAACCCCAGCCCGCCTGCCTCAATGACTACCGCCCTGTAGCTCTGACCTCAGTAGTGATGAAGTGCTTTGAGAGACTGGTCAGAGACTTCATCACTGCATCACTACCAGACACACTGGACCCATTACAGTTTGCGTACCGTCAGAACCGCTCTACTGAGGACGCCATTGCTCATCTCCTCCGCACCACGATGAGCCACCTGGACCAAAGAAATGGGAATTATGCAAAGATGTTGTTCGTAGACTACAGTTCAGCATTTAACACCATAATTCCCTCCACACTCACCTCTAAGTTGGAGGTCCTGGGCCTGTGTCAATGGATCTCTAACTTCCTGACGGACAGACCACAAGCCGTACGGGTGGGAAAACACACCTCATCCACCCTCACCCTCAGCACTGGAGCTCCCTAGGATTGTGTTCTGAGCCCCCTGCTGTACTCACTGTACACATATGACTGTGTGGCCACATCCAACTCCACCACCATCATCAAGTTTGCTGACGACACTGTTGTGGTGGGCCTGATCAACAACAACGACGAGACGGCCTACCTACAGGAGGTTAAAAACCTGGAGAGATGGTGCCAGGAGAACAACCTTCTCCCAAACGTCAGCAAAACTAAGGAGCTGATCGTGGACTTCAGCACAAAGCGGGAGCGGTCATACCAACCGCTAAACATCTGCGGGACTCCAGTGGAAAGAGTGGACAGTTTCCGGTACCTGGGTGTTCACATCACACAGGACCTGTCTTGGTCCTGTCACACTAACACCCTGGTGAAGAAGGCCTGGCAGCGTCTGTACCATCTTAGATGCTTAAGGGACTTTAAACTACCCTCTCAGGTGCTAAAGACTTTCTACACCTGCACCATTGAGAGCGTTCTGATGGGTAGCATCACTTCCTGGTTCGGGAACAGCACCATGCAGGACAGACGAGCCCTCCAGAGGGTGGTGCGTTCAGCTGAACATACCATCCACACCGAGCTCCCTGACCTGCAGGACATCTACAGCTCGCGGTGCAGGACCAGAGCCAGAAAGATTGTGAAGGACCTCAGCCATCCCAACAATGGACTCTTTTTTTTGTTGCGTTCAGGGAAACGCTTCCGCTCCTTGAAAGTGAACACAGAGAGAATGAGGAGGAGCTTCTTCCCGCAGGCCATTCGGAGTTTAAACCAGGAAACACCCAGGATCTAAAAACTGGTCCACTCTCTCCATCATCACACCTCTTCTCTGTACGTACCTCACCTCTCGCACCACGTCACTTTAAACTCTGGACTTGCACAGCAAAGTGCACTTTATATTATTTATTTTATACCACACCATTCTGCACACGGACACTTTATGGACAACCTATCACTAAAATTGTCTATTGTTTACACTTTGGTACACACTGTTTACTGTTTCACCGTCTACTGCCATTAGGATTTTCTCTATATATACATTTTTCTCTCGTTTACATACCTATTTTTATATATCCTTATACCTTATATTCTATTTTATATAGTTTTTATACTTTATTTATCTGGTTTTTTTTTCTTTCCCCCCACCCTATTCCCCTCTTGCCGGACCGTCGTATAAAGCATTTCACTGCATGTCGTACCCTGTATGTATGTGTATGTGATGAATAAAATTTAATTTGATTTGATTTGATTGATTTGATTTGAGCTGGAGGTAGCAGAGCTGAAGATGTTGAGATGTTACAAACCATACAAACCAAGATGGCGGCGCGTGCACAACGCGAGGCCCAGCGTCTCTCCAGATTTTGCGATTTAGCAGCAATTTCTCCATCAACAGCAAGTTTATTCACGCAGAACAGGCTTGCACACATCTCATACAGCCAAGAAGCATTACTAGACATCGGCAATACTCACAGATACGGACTTTCAACGGACTTTGAACTCCCTCGGGAAATTGCCCGAACACCGCGGACCACTGATCCAGCTCGGCCGACAGCGAGACCACAGCGCCGGCGGCGAGACCGTAAACAAAGAAGGGGGAAGCGAGGCGGCATCAGGGCTAAGCTAAGGCTAAACCCGCATCAACCATCGATTCCAAGCGTCTTCCTTGCCAATGTACGGTCTCTTGCTAATAAAATGGATAAGCTGCTGCTCCGGATATCATCACACAATCGGATTAAGGAATGTCATGTCATGATTTTTACGGAAACATGGCTCAACAACAACATTCCCAGCAGCGCCATTGAGCTCGGGGGTCGCAGTGTTTATCGGGCGGACAGGACAGCAGAGGACTCTGGTAAACGCAGAGGTGGAGGTCTGTGCATTTATGTTAACAACTCATGGTGCACGGACTCTACTGTTACTGAAAGTCATTGCTCTGTTCATTTAGAGTATTTGATGATTAAGTGCAGACCCTTTTATTTACCGAGAGAATTCTCAGCCATTGTTGTGACTGCAGTGTACATTCCACCGGATGCTAATGCTAAGCTAGCTATGGAGGAACTG
Source organism: Silurus meridionalis (assembly GCF_014805685.1). Taxonomy (NCBI): domain Eukaryota; kingdom Metazoa; phylum Chordata; class Actinopteri; order Siluriformes; family Siluridae; genus Silurus; species Silurus meridionalis. The sequence goes on along the minus strand of NC_060893.1, from coordinate 27,664,186 downwards.
CATGCAGCTATCAGCAAACAGCAGTCTGCACATCCTGAAGGAGCTTTCATTGTTGCTGGAGATTTCAACCACTCCAACCTGAAATCTGTTTTACCAAAATTTCACCGCAATGTCTCCTGCTCTACTAGAGGGGACAAAACACTAGACCAGGTATACACAAACATACCTGGGGCATACACAGCCATTCCCCTCCCCCGCCTGGGTCAGTCTGATCACCTCTCTTTGTTCATGCTACCCAAATACACACCACTGATCAAACGTGTGAAACCAGCTGTGAGGACAGTAAAGGTATGGCCAGAGGGGGCCATTTCTTCTCTACAACAACAGTTTCAGGATACTGACTGGAACATGTTCGCTTCACAGGCCACACTGGACTCTCACACAGACATGGACAGTTACACATCATCTGTTTTGGACAATATTAACACGTGCATTGACAATGTCACTACTGTCAAACACGTGAAATGCTTTCCTAACCAGAAGCCGTGGATGAACTCTGAAGTCCATCTCCTGTTGAAAGCAAGAGATGCTGCCTTTAAATCTGGCAGTGCGGAGGACTACAACAGAGCCAGGTCCAACCTGAAAAGGGGCATCAGGAAAGCAAAACTCACATTCAAACTCCACATAGAAGAGCACTTCCACAACTCTGACCCCAGACGCATGTGGAAAGGCATCCAGTCAATCACGGACTACAAACCCACAGCTCAACCAACCAGCAGTGCCTTCCAACCGAACGAACTTAATCACTTTTTTGCTCGTTTTGACCAAAGCACAGAACATTTTACACCAACCACGGACTCTGCTAATGCTTACAGCCCACTTTCAATCTCAACAACGGACGTCTATTCAGTGTTCAGCAGAGTGGATGCACGAAGGCAGCTGGCCGGACGGCATACCGGACGTGTTCTCGGAGCATGCGCTGGACAACTGGCACAGGTTTTACTGACATTTTCAACCTGTCACTGGCCCAAGCCACGGTACCTACATGCCTGAAGACCACTACTATCATACCAGTGCCTAAGCACTCAGCTGCTAAATGCCTGAATGACTTTCGCCCGGTTGCACTCACCCCCATTGCTATGAAGTGCTTTGAGAAACTGGTCCTGAATCACCTCACTGCGGGCCTACCACCTACACTGGACCCATACCAGTTTGCCTATCGCCCGAACAGGTCAACAGAGGATGCAGTTTCCACAGCTCTTCATTCTGCTCTCACCCACCTGGATAAAAGCAACACGTACATCAGAATGCTGTTCATTGACTTTAGCTCATGCTCAATACAGTCCTCCCACTGTACTGATCACTAAGCTCAGTGAACTGGGTATCTGCACCTCCACTTGCAGATGGATTCTGGACTTTCTCACCAACAGACCTCAATCTGTCAGGTTGGGAAACCAGGTATCCTCAACCCTAATTCTGAACACTGGCATACCGCAGGGCTGTGTTCTGAGCCCACTGCTCTACTCCCTGTTCACCCACGATTGTGCTCCTCTGTATAACTCCAACATCTTCATCAAGTATGCAGATGACACCACCGTGGTCGGCCAGATCGACAACAACAACGAATCGGCCTACAGGGAAGAGATCCGTAATCTGGCAGCATGGTGTGCCACCAACAACCTGACTCTCAACGCCACAAAGACCAAAGAGCTCATTGTGGACTTCCGGAAATCCAACAGCAGGAGACATCTACCAGTCAACATCAATGGAACCGAGGTAGAGCGAGTCTCCAGCTTTAAGTTCCTGGGAGTTCACATCTCTGAGGATCTGTCCTGGCAGCAGAACACGTCAGCTCTGGTAAAAAAAGCACAACAATGCCTGTACTTCTTGAGAAGTCTCAAGAAATCTCATCTGTCCCCAGGGATTTTAACGAGCTTCTACCGCTGCATCATTGAGAGCATCCTGACCAACTCCATCACTGTATGGTACGGAGGCTCCACTGTGTGTGAACGTAGCACTGCAAAGGGTGGTCAAAACCGCCCAACGCATCACTGGCACCCAACTACCTGCCATTGAACACCTTCACCACAGCAGATGTCTGCGCAGAGCTCACAGCATCATCAAGGACTCTTCACATCCCAGTCATAAACTGTTTAACCTCCTTCCATCACGAAGGAGATACAGAAACTTACGCACCAGAACCAGCAGGTTCAGGGACAGCTTTTTTCCATCCACCATCACACTACTGAACTCAACACTACACCGCTAAATCACTACAAAACAAACATAAACAAAAGACTGTATATAACCTCTGTACAATACATGTACATACTACATAGTATATCTTTTTCACTCCTCATTACATCTGCACTTTTTATATCTGTATGTATATTTATCATTACTGTACATTCTGCCCAACATTTCACATTAATCTGTGTATATAATGTATGTGTATATATTTATATATATATATTTTTTATATATAGTAGACTGTTTGTTCAGCTTGCTACTCCTTAATGCCATAATCTTGTGATCTGTAACCTTTCATTTCTGCACATTTTTCTTAATTACTGTACACCTTTATATTTATTCACTGAACTTCTGAATGTCCACACATCTCTGCACTGAAATAGCCTTTATATTTATTCACTGTATATACTTCATATATATACCACTGCTGTAAATATAGTTATCCGCACTGTAAATATGCTAGATATTTATGTGCACTTTTGCACGACTGCTACATTTTGCACTTCTGGTAGATGCCAAACTGCATTTCGTTGCTGTGTACCTGTACAATGCAATGACAATAAAGTTGTATCTATCTATCTATCTATGTTCGTTGGGAGTGACGAGGATGGGCAAGATTAGAAATGAGTTTATTAGAGGGACAGCGCATGTTGGAAGTTTTGGAGACAAGGTGAGGGAGGTGAGATTGAGATGGTTTGGACATGTGCAGAGGAGGGACATGAGTTAAATTGGTAGGAGAATGCTGAGGATGGAGCCAACAGGAAGGAGGAAAAGAGGAAGACCAAGGAGGAGGTTCATGGATGTGGTGAGGGAAGACATGCAGGTAGTTGGTGTGAAAGAGGCAGATGTAGAGGACAGGGTGGTATGGAGACAGATGATCCGCTGTGATGACCCCTAGTGGGAGCAGCCGAAAGAAGAAGAAGATTGTTTCAAAGCAGCTTTACACAGATAAAGTAGTTATAAGGTTTTATAAAAGAATGTGTAGGTTTATTATAAGTTTGTTCATTATAATTGTACATCTCTAATAAGTGAGACAGTGGTGACTGTGGTGAAGGAAAAACTCCCTGAGATGGCATGAGGAAGATACCTTGAGAGGAACCAAATTTAAAAAGGAACCTCATCCTCAACACAATGTTAATTCATTACAGTTCCATTGTTGAGGTGTGTAGTAATACTTTAGGTGCTTAAATTCAAGTCAAGTCTATTTCTATAGCGCTTTTCACAACAGACATTGTCTCAAAGCAGCTTTACAGAATTTAACAGTTAAATGCAGAACTGTTCAAACATGCGGATGGTCCGCTGTGGTGACCCCTAACGGGAAAAGCCGAAAGAAAGTTTTGGGTCCCCTGGTGGTCTAGTGGTTAGCATGCGGCCTGGGTTCGATCCCTGGCCAGAGAATCAACTCCAGCCATTCTTAGCGCCGGTCCCAAGCCCGGATAAATGGGGAGGGTTGCGTTAGGAAGGGCATCCAGCGTAAAAACATGTGCCAAATCAAACATGTGGATGATCCGCTGTATCGACCCTTAATGGGAAAAGCCGAAAGACAGTTTTTAAATGCAGAACTGGTCATGCAACCTGTGGTCCTGTGCACATTCCTAGGTAGCAAGGACTTCTTGCCCCAATTTGGCATGAAGCCGGCACAGTTGGAATTCAGTTGGCACTGGCATAAAGCATGTAGCATACATCACTTTAGTTGAAAAATGTATAGCAAATTAAATGTAAAACCCTTTATATTTTATAATAACATTAAACCTCTCATATTTTCTTTAAACCTTTTCATGCACAAGACAAGGCCAAATTTCATACATTTCTTCTCTCTTAAAAATGTCCTATTGTGGCAAAAATAAATAAATAAATACAATAAAAAAAAATACATGGATACATAAATAAATAAATAAATAAATAAATAAATAAATAAATAAATAAATAAATAATTCAAAGTTTGGTAAGTGATAAATGAAAATGAGTTTTTCTATATTTAGTTTGGCATTGCTTTCATCACTGGGCCAAACCAGTACTGCTATGTGGGTTCTAGTAGACTAGTGATATTAATTACAGTCCAAATCCATCCTCGAATGGCAGAGGAGGCGATGTTGTAGTTATTTACAAAACTAGTTATTCACACAAAAACTAAACATAAATGTAACAGTTCTTTATACCAAAATAACACAGTATGTAGCTTCCAAAAACAAGTCTAGTCAGTCAATTTCATTGATTATCATTTACAGACCCCCAGGACCCTATTCTGATTTTCTCGAGGTACAGCTTGAATTTATGTAGCAATCTGAAGGTGTAATTTTACTCACTCTGTAGCTTGGATACACCAAGTACTGTTGTTTTCTTTGTGAGTGAGACAGCTGAGCAACAGCAAGAGAAAAGTCACATGATAAATGACTGGTTACCTCACAGGAAATTGGTTCATGGGCAGAAGAATGTTGCACATGATGCACTGGTTGATCTGAAGAACATATTTATTCCACCTTTGCACATCAAACCTGGCACCAAACTTTGTCGAACAGGTTGAAAGGCAAACAAGTTGATGAGCTGCAACATATCACTGAAGATATATTTTCTTCATTCTCACTTAGTCTTCTTCCCAGCCAACCGCCGTGAGTGACGAACATGGTGAAGGTCTAGGTTTCACCAAGACATTGCCAACATGAAGAAACACTAACAGGGAAAGTGAAGGATGAATTATTCTGCAAGAAATGCTACAATGTTTTCTGGAAAAAAACTACGCTATACAGAAACTACAAATAAATATCCGTGTTCAGTGTGTGAACATTTAGTTATTTTAACAAAAGTTGCAGAGGGAACTAAAATTTAAATAAAATTTGTTGGCCAGTGTAATCACACACAGACCAACTGAGACAAACAGAGTGATGAAGAGACTGAGAGACTGTATTCAGGCAGTCTGAAATAGAGACTATTGTGTAGGTTCTCACCACGTTCTTGGGCAGTTTGTGTTCAGGAAGGTACTTCACATTCTCATGTTCCGGGTTAATGATATCACCGAGTTTCCTCCCGTTAATTGACTCCTCAAACACCAACATGTTTACAAGCGGAGCAAACTGACTGGATGCCTTTACATTCTGTCCAATGATACGTGAGATGGCTGAACCCCTGAGACACATGCATGCACACTTGTATATGTTCTGACAGATACCATACATGCATGTTCATATTCACACACACACAAACACACAGTTACACACATGCACACTTGTGCACACACTTACCAAAACACACGCACATACATACACACGTGTGTCTGCATGTGTGTATGTAGGTGCGTGTGTTTTGGTGAGTGTGTGCACAAGTGTGCGTGTGTAACATAATTAATGAATGATAATTATTGTATTACCAGTTTCCAGATTCAATAATACATGTGTGTGTGTGTGTGTGTGTGTGTGTGTGTGTGTGTGTGTGTTTTACACTTCCTGACATGCCTCTTATTGAAAAGCAGTGAATGATTGTGTATATATATATATATATATATATATATATATATATATATATATATATATATATATATACACATACAGTGGTACCGACATACGAGTGCCCTAACATACGAGTTTTTTGAGGTACGAGCGGTCACTCGGTCGATTTTTTGCTTTGTTACGTGAGAAAAAACTTGAGTTACGAGCTCGAGACGCCGCTGCTAGATGGCGAATCGAAGCCAGAAAGTGAACATTGTGACGAAAATTAGGATAAGCAAAGAAGAAAAAGTAAAAATGTTAAGGTTTAGGGATACGTAGTATACAGGAGTTATAGTAAAAAAAAGAGTTTTCCCTTTCCCTTATCGCCTCTTCCACCCCTTCCAAAACCTTATTATATCTTTACATTCTCTTTCTATTATGTTTTTATACAATATTTGTCATTTATAAATAATTTTTTCTTATTCAAAAACACGTAACAAAAACAACTGGGGTCGCATTTTGGGGGCTGGAAAGGATTAATGGCATTTCAATTAATTTCAATGGGGAAATTTGCTTTGAAATACGAGCAATTTGACATACGAGCAAGGTTACGGAACGAATTAAACTCGTATGTCGAGGTACCACTGTGTATATATATATATATATATATATATATATATATATATATATATATATATATATATATATATATATAAAATACACTCACCATATATATATAATATTTAATTTCAACTTATTTCAGTGTTATTTGTATAGTATTTTTAATAATGGACCTTTTCCCAAAGCAACTTTACAGAGATAAATAAACTACAAAGTCTATTTTAATGTCATAAATCAGTCATATAAATGTATAATTACATTTGTTTTGTACTATAAAGCAAATCTAACTCAATAATAAATACCAAACCAGGTGGAATTATTTAATGCCATTCTGATGCATTTTATGCAGTAGACAATCCTCAGATTCTGATGACAAGCCACACCTTTATTGGGAATGTCTGTGTGTGTGTGTGTGCTTGTGTGTGTGTTTAAGAATTATGCCAGTCTCAGCCTATCTGTGTTTTCCAGCAGGTTCTGGCAGGTTTTTGCCCCTGTACCATGCCTGGGTGTTCCAGTGCCCTCTGCTGGGAGTCACGCACTAGTGCAGGATCTGAGAAATGGCTCTTAATGTGATTTGGGGTGGTTTTGTTTTAAAAGCTGAAACGTTGCTGTACTGGAATAACTCAATGAAAATTAGAAGAAAAATCAATACCTTGATGTGATATTTCTGCAAATAAATATCAGTTCCCAGAATAATGGGTAATTTGAATATAATCAACATAAAAACAGAGAAAAGGTGGCCTGTGTGTAAACATGGAGCATTCAGTCCTGTACCTTCTTTAACTGGTTGGATAAGCATTACATACAAAAATATAACATGCTGAATCCCACCAAAAAAACTTTTATTTATTATAAAGGCTACAATGGGGTCAGTGTGAGTGATTATTACAGACCCCTGAAATCTGAGGAGGAAAACACACACACACACACACACACACACACACACACACACACACACACACACAAAGAAAATGAGTAATATGTCTAATGTTTATTTGAGTCATAGGAAATATGAAGTTATTGGTAAGTAACTAAGTGACAAAGTAATGACTAAATACTAAGTTATTAGTTTCTGGGTAAGGTTGAACCGGTTTGTGTGTCTGTGTGCGTGTGTGTTTCTAGGTGACAGGTGAACTGTGTGTGGATTTTTTTAGGTGAAGGCTGAGCTGCTAGGTGTGTGTATGTGTGGGGAGTCAGAGGTTAGAGAGTTTGACTTCTGTCAGTTGTAACCCTCAATTGAAAGTTGCTTTGCATGAAAGCATCTGCCAACTTTCACAAATATAAATGTGTCTGTATATATGTGTGTGTGTGTGAGTGAGTGAGTGAGTGAGTGAAAGTGAGAAAGAGAGAGAGAGAGAGGGAGAGAGAGAGAGAGAGAGAGAGAGCAAACAAGAGACAGAAAGGAAAAGACAAAATTATTTTACCTGTTTGAAGCATCTTAAATGGCTCTACCTCATGTTAAGTCACACACAACAGGCAATTCAACACACACACACACACACACACACACACACACACACACAAATATACAGTTATTCTTCCACTGAATTATAAAATTGAATATATATATATATATATATATATATATATATATATATATATATATATATATATATATATATATTTTTTTTTATCCTAAATAAATGTAAACAAATATTTGATGTATTTATGGGGATTTGTGTGTGTGTGTGTGTGTGTGTGTGTGTGTGTGTGTGTGTGTGTGTTTAAGGTTAGGGTTAGTCTTGTTAGTTCCTCGTCTGAGCCAGAAAGCTCTCCACAAGCACTTTCCTGAAACAGTGTACTCAGGAACACATGGCTTCAAGCGGTCATTCTTTTTTCCTGGCACATTGTTTATTCCTCTGCTGCTACCACATCAGGTGATTCATCTGCAGAAGTTTTGATTGGATGTTGAGAAAATCCAATTTTTGACACAACAGAATGGGACATCGTCTAAGAAGCAGCAACTTACAACGACCACACAGACATAGAGGAATATACTTAGACTATTACTGCTTACATCTCAAAGTGCATTGATGACATCACACACAGGACAACCATCACTATTCAGGCTAACCAGAAACCATGACTGACAGGAGAAGTAAACAAGCTTCTGAGGGCTCGGGACGCAGCCTTTAGAGCCGGTGAACCTGCAGTCCTAGCAACAGAAAAAGCCAACTCATCCTGTGGTATCAGGGAATGTCAATACAGAAATAAAATATCTGGACATTTCAGCAACCCTAGAGACACACAGAGTCTCTGGCAAGACATCTGAATTTGATCAAGTCCAGTCAAATCAAGTTTTTTTCTATTGCGCTTTTCACAACAGACATTGTCTCAAAGCAGTTTTATAAAAATCAACAGTGAAGGTGAATGGTGTGTGTTTATCTCTGATGAGCACCATGAAGACTGTGGGAAAGGAAAAACTCCCTTAGATGTCATGAGGAAGAAACCTTGAGAGGAACCAGACTCAAAAGCAGAACCTCATCCTCATTTGGGTGACATCAAGAGTGTGTTCATAAATCTTTAAACACTACAGAACACTGGAGAGTGAGAACTAACATGAGCACTGGAGTGTGTGATTATAAGTGATGTTCTTTCTACAGACTTATACAGTCTTTATGGTTATAAAACTAGGAGCTACTGAGCAACTCATAAAATAGCTCAACATTTGTGATCATCACAGATCCAGCATCAGCTTCTCCATGCCAGAGCCTTTAAACACTCCAGGAGGTCCAATGTCAAAACTCCACACATGCAGTGGGATCCAATTGGCACTGGTACGTCTCTAGATGGTTCAGGATGTTTGCGAGTTCGGCATCTACTTCTTTAAAGGTCCACAATCTTCATAAGGTGGGATGTGATTGGAGCTGGAGCAACCTCAGGAAGCCTCGGGATGGGGAGAGAAAGAGAAGCAGTGGAGAGGAATTAGCGTAGCTGCTGTTCATGATATTAACAGCACAAGTTGATAATGTGATGAGATCAGATGTTCTGGAGCACAAGGTTATGATGTGATGTGTGTTATGTGTAGAACTCGCTAAAAACCTACGTCTTTAATCTACACTTAAACTGGGAGAGTGTGTCTGAACCCCGAACACTGTTAGGAAGACTATTACAGAGTTTAGGAGCTAAATGTAAGAATGTTCTACCACCTTTAGTGGACTTCGCTATTCTAGGAACTACTAGAAGTCTGCAGTTTTGAGATCTCAGGGAGTGTGACGGATTGTAGCGTGTTAGAAGAAAATCAACTATATCAAACTATAAACCCCTACCACGGATCTGTGACAGTGACTTATCTCTGCTAACAATGAATTCTTTGTACGATTTGACATCCAATACAGCACAAAGGCAATAGAAGATCCCACCTTTTTGAGGAGCAGGAGCAGGCTGTGTGTCTGTCCCCAGTCAGCGTGGAAAAGACCCACACGGCAGATAGACCAGACAACATACCTTGTCGGGTTCTAAAAGACTGAGCAAAAGTAGTCAAAGATGTACTAACTGATATCTTTAACATCTCAATGTGTCAAACAGTTGTTCCAAAGTGTTTCAAGGCCACGACAATAATTCACAACGACTAGTCGTTTTCAGCAACTGGTCATGCAGCACATAAAATCCATTCTTCCTTCCTCCCACGACTTGTTCCAGTTTGCATATAGAACCACCGGAGGATGCCATCTCAGCCACTCTCCATCCAGCCCTTACACACCTGGACTCCAAAAACTCCTAGGTGTGAATGCTGTTTTTAGATTTTAGTTCAGCTTTTAACACAATCATTCCCCGCCAGCTAATAAACAAACTGAGACACCTAGAACTCAACTCCCCTCTCTGTAACTGGGTGCTGGATTTCTCATCAAAGAGACCAATACATGTAAAAAAAAAATCTGCTCTTCACCCTGTTGACCCATGATTGTGTAGCCAGTTACACCACCAACCACATCGTCAAGTTTGTAGACGAAACAACTGTAGTGGGCCTACAACAATGAGGCCAACTACAGGAGCGAGGTGAACTGACTGGTCCAGTGGTATAACGACAACAATCTCTTCATCAACGTGGGGAAGACAAAAGAAATTGTCATCAACCTTAAAAGATGACCTCTACAGCACCCCCTAACCCTTACCCTTACCGTAACCCTAGAGCAGGTGTGTCAAACTCACCCGCCCGCGAGATCATATCAAATGTATATTAGTGCTGGCCCGCCAGTATATAGCGCATACACTGCTAATACTACAAATCCCAGAATGCTCTGCTAATACTACAAATCCCAGAATGCTTTGTTGGTGCGCTGGCACATCAGTCGAGACCACTGAAAAACTCAGCGCTAAAAAATTCTGCGTACTCAGTGCTGAATTTACCGGGTGATTTACCGACTTTGAAGCCCAGAAATACAGATTTGAACTGCTCAGTAATCCGTTTGTGGTTAACCCAGCCATTAGGGAGGCACAAGCCAGTGCATTCTTAGTGCCGGTCCCAAGCCCGGGTAAATGGGGAGGGTTGCGTTAGGAAGGGCATCCAGCGTAAAACATGTGCCAAATCAAAGATGCGGATCACAAATGAGAATTCCATACCGGATCGGTCGAGGCCCGGGTTAACAACGACCGCCACAGGTATCGTTAGCCGACAGGGTACCGGTGGAAATTGGGCTACTGTTGGCCGAAGGAGGAGAAGGAGAGGAGGAAGACGTCTACAGAGACGGCAGGGAAAGGAGCAGTGTAGGAGAGTGGAGGTTAGGGTTGGTACTTTAAATGTTGGTACTATGACGGGAAAGGGAGAGATAGCTGATATGATGGAGAGGAGAAAGGTAGATATGCTGTGTGTTCAGGAGACCAAGTGGAAAGGGAGTAAGGCCAGGAACATTGGAGGTGGATTTAAACTGTTTTATCATGGTGTGGATGGAAAGAGAAATGGTGTAGGGGTGATTCTGAAGGAAGAGTACAGTAAGAGTGTAGTGGAGGTGAAGAAAGTTTCTGATAGGGTGATGATCGTGAAGGTGGAAGTCGAAGGGATGATGATAAATGTCATCAGTGCCTATGCTCCACAAGTTGGCTGTGAGATGGAGGAGAAGGAAAGATTCTGGAGTGAATTAGATGAAGTGGTAGATGGTGTACCTAGGAAAGAACGGTTGGTGATTGGGGCAGATTTTAATGGGCATGTAGGTGAAGGGAACAGAGGTGATGAGGAGGTGATGGGTAGGTATGGTTTTAAGGAGAGGAATGTGGAAGGGCAGATGGTGGTAGATTTTGCTAAAAGGATGAAAATGGCAGTGGTGAACACTTATTTTAAGAAGAAGGAGGATCATAGGGTGACGATAAGAGTGGAGGAAGGTGCACACAGGTGGACTATGTGCTATGCAGGAGATGCAACCTGAAGGAGATTGGAGACTGTAAGGTGTTGGCAGGGGACAGTGTAGCTAGACAGCATCGGATGGTGGTCTGTAGGATGGTTTTGGAGGCGAAGAAGAAGAGGAGGAGAGTGAGGACTGAAAGAAGAATAAGATGGTGGAAACTGAAGGAGGAAGAGTGTAGTGTGAGGTTCAGGGAAGAGGTCAGAGAGAGGCTCAGTGGTGTTAAGGAGGTGTTGGATGATTGGGCAACTACTGCAGGAGTGATGAGGGAGGCAGCTAGAAAAGTACTTGGTGTGACATCTGGAAATAGAAAGGAAGACAAGGAGACGTGGTGGTGGAATGAGGAAGTGCAGGAGAGCATAAGGAGAAAGAGGTTGGCAAAACAGAAGTGGGATAGACAGAGTGATGAGAAAAGTAGGCAGGAGTACAAGGAGATGCGGCAGCAGGTTAAGAGGATGTGGCGAAAGCCAAGGAAAAGGCATATGAGGAGCTGTATGAGAGGTTGGACACTAAGGAAGGAGAAAAGGATTTATACAGATTGGCCAGGCAGAGGGACCGAGCTGGAAAGGATGTACTGCAAGTTAGAGCAGTAAAGGATGGAGAGGGAAATGTGTTGACTAGTGAGGAGAGTGTGTTGAGAAGGTGGAGGGAGTATTTTGAGCAGCTGATGAATGAGGAAAATCAGAGAGAGAAGGTTGGATGATGTGGAGTTGGTGAAGCAGGATGTAGATAGGATTAGTAAGGAGGAAGTGAGAGCAGCGATTAAGAGGATGAAGAGTGGAAAGTCGGTTGGACCAGATGACATACCGGTAGAAGCGTGAGATGTTTAGGAGAGATGGCAGTGGAGTTTTGACCAGATTGTTTAACAGGATTTTGGAAGGTGAGAAGATGCCTGAGGAATGGAGAAGAGTGTGCTGGTACCGATCTTTAAGCATAAAGGAGATGTGCAGACCTGCAGTAACTACAGGGGAATTAAGTTGATCAGTCACACCATGAAGTTATGGGAAAGAGTAGTGGAAGCCAGGTTGAGAGAAGAGGTGACCATCTGTGAGCAACAGTATGGTTTCATGCCGAGGAAGAGCACCACAGATGCCTTATTTGCTTTGAGAATGTTGATGGAGAAGTATAGAGAAGGACAGAAGGAATTGCATTGTGTATTTGTGGATTTAGAGAAAGCCTACGACAGAGTGCCAAGAGAGGAGTTGTGGTATTGTATGAGGAAGTCAGGTGTGTCAGAGAAGTATGTGAGGGTGGTGCAGGACATGTATGAGGACAGTGTGACAGCAGTGAAGTGTGCAGTAGGTACGAAAGACTGGTTTAGGGTGAAGGTTGGACTGCATCAAGGATCGGCCCTGAGCCCTTTCCTGTTTGCAGTGGTGATGGACAGGTTGACGGACGAGGTCAGACAGGAGTCTCCTGGACTATGATGTTTGCGGATGATATTGTGATTTGTTGTGAGAGTAGGGAGCAGGTTGAGAAGAGCCTGGAGAGGTGGAGATATGCGCTGGAGAGAAGGGGAATGAAACTCAGTAGGAGTAAGACAGAATACATGTGTGTGAATGAGAGGGAGGGCAGTGGAGTGGTGCGGTTGCAGGAGAAGAGCTTCAGAAGGTGGAGGAATTCAGGTACCTGGGGTCAACAGTGCAAAGTAATGGAGAGTGTGTTAGAGAAGTGAAGAAAAGAGTGCAGGCAGGGTGGAGTGGGTGGAGAAGAGTGACAGGAGTGATTTGTGATAGTAGGGTATCTGCAAAATGAAAGGGAAAGTTTATAGGACTGTGGTGAGACCTGCGATGTTGTATGGATTAGAGACAGTGGCATTGAGTAAAAGACAGGAGGTGGAGCTGGAGGTAGCAGAGCTGAAGATGTTGAGGTTTTCGTTGGGAGTGACGAGGATGGATAAGATTAGAAATGAGTTTATTAGAGGGACAGCGATGTAGGATGTTTTGGTGACAAGGTGAGGGAGGCGAGATTGAGATGGTTTGGACATGTGCAGAGGAGGGACATAAATTATATTGGTAGAAGAATGCTGAGGATGGAGCCACCAGGTAGGAGGAAAAGAGGGAGGCCAAGAAGGAGGTTCATGGATGTGGTGAGGGAAGACATGCAGGTAGTTGGTGTAAAAGAGGCAGATGTAGAGGACAGGGTGGTATGGAGACGGATGATCCGCTGTGGCGACCCCTAATGGGAGCAGCCGAAAGAAGAAGAAGAAGTAATCCGTTTGTGGTTGATTTGGAAAGCGTACCAACCAACCTCTAAATGGAGCTGATTGAACTCCAGTGTAGAGACACGCTCGAGTCAAAGTAAGACTCTGTGTGTGCTGCACAGTTTCCATGTTTCCTCCCCGACACACTACTCTAACCCAAGCTGCTCAAATCCTCTCTGTATTCACCAGCACATATCTGTGTGTGTAACTGTTCTCCTTAATGAAAATGAACAAAACACCACTCAGGAGTCTCACTGATGAACATCTTTACTCTATCCTGAAGATTTCCTCAGCTCAGAGCCTAAACCCAGACATGATGCACTTGTATCTAAGAAGAGATGCAGGAATCTGTCTTCAACCAATGAATGAATGTTGTCTTTATGCACTTTTCTTACGCCAAGGCATGGACTGTTAATGGTTGAAAGATTTTTTTAATTGAAGGAAATTATTATTATTTTTGGTTTTGTTGTTGGCCTGTGAAAAATGACTTACATTATAAAGGAATTCGAAAGTCTATAGATAGAGAGAGACATATTAAGAAACAAATACCACTGATGTGTGTTTTATTTCAAATTTAATTTCTCATGTGTTTCCATATGAAAAGGTTCAACATTACACATCTAGAGAGATGGAAAACATGCACAGTTGCATAATTTTCAATAAATATTGAGTTTGAACCGTGACTTCATCCCAGTTTTAAATTTTGACCCACTGTGAATTTGAGTTTGACACCCCTGGTCTAGAGGGTGAGCAGCAGAACATCAGTATGTTTACATATACTAGGATGTATATTGCACCTTACACATTCGGATGTTTACGATAAATAAAAATACCTGGCTTATAGATATATATATACACATCTATATATCTACAAGTACAATGCTGTTACATCACACAAAATCTGTTCTATATGCACTGACTGCCTATACAAACTTTCTATACTGCATTGACAATAAAAGAAAAAAAGTATTTCAGTTCCTCTGTATGTCTGCACATATGGTAGCATTCAATTCAATTAATGTTTATTTGTATAGCGCTTTTAACAATAAACACTGTATTAAAGCAGTTTTACACAGATAATGTGTTGATAAGAATTAATATGCTCTTTATAAGTGTAAGTTTGTGACTTGGTGAAGGAAAAACTTCCAGTATTGGCATTGACAGATATAAAACCTTACACCTTGAAGATCTGCTGCATCCACATTGTTAAAAGATGTTTTCTGTCAGAGATTGTGAATGAAGGCAGACACAATGTTTTGTTTTGAATTGTAAATTCAGAATTTAATGAATTGCTGTTTCTGTCATGAATTCCAGCATGACACAGAGTATGAGGTTACAAATAATTCAGCATTGTATTCATATGTAAGATTCCTCGTATGCTTCCTTTGAGTTTCAGCTCGTATCTCTCGGTATAACTCACAGTAAAGGTATTCCTTACACAACCTTATACACTGCAGTTATGGTGTAAATATGTAAGGAATTCAGTCTCTTACATCATTTAATTATTTAAATATTTGTTGTTAACATTACTTCACTTTATTAGGAACACCTGTACACATTAATGTAGTTCTCTAATCAGCCAATCATGTGACAGCAGTTTTTAAAATCCTGTGGTACAGGTCTACAGGTCCAGTATCCTTTTACACACACACACACACACACACACACACACACACTGAAACCACAGCTCCACAATGGTGGAGCTGTGGTTTCTCAGTGTGTGTGTGTGTGTGTGTGTGTGTGTGTGTGTGTGTGTGTGTGTGTTAGTCCACAGGCTTTAGTGCTGGGTGTGAGGGTTATGGTGAGACATTCTTTTGGCATGTAAATATAGTTTTATATAATAAATCTAATAGATGACAATTTTTATTTAATACTTTCTCAGTCCTGCATGGGAGTTTTTTTATTAATTTTTTTTTAATAGGTAATGAGTGAGCGAGTGAATGAGTAAGGGAATGAGTGACAGAGTAAGTGATATGGTGGTATTATAGTACAGGACAGAGTGAGTAAATGAATGAGTGAGTGAGTGATTTAGTAATATATTAGGGTGATATTGTACAGGACAGATTAAATTAATGAATTAGGGAGTGAATGAACGAGTGAGTGAGTGAATAAACGAGTGAGTTAGTAATATATCAGGGTAATATTGAGTGAATGAATGAGTGAATGAATGAGTGAATGAGTGAGGGAGTAAGTGAATGAGTGAGTGAACGAGTGAGTAAGTGAATGAGTGAGTGAACGAGTGCGTGAATGTGTGAGTGAGTGAGTGTGAGTGAGTGAATGTGTGAGTGAGTGAGTGAATGAGTAAGTGTGAGTGAGTAAATGAGTGAGTGAGGGGTGAGTGAATGAGTGAGTAATTGTGTGAGGGAGTGAGTGAATGAGTGAGTAATTGTGTGAGTGAGTAAATGAGGAGTGAGGGGTGAGTGAATGAGTGAGTAATTGTGTGAGGGAGGAGTGAATGAGTGAGTAATTGTGTGAGTGAGTAAATGAGTGAGTGAGGGAGTGAGGGAATGAGTGAGTGAGTAAGTGTGATAGAGTGAGTAAGTGTGTGAGTGAGTGAATGAGTAAGTGAGTAAACGAGTGAGTTAATGAGCGAGTGAGTGTGTGAGCGAGTGAGTATGTGTGTGAGTGAGTGAATGAGTGAGTGAGTAAGTGAGTGAGTGAATGTGGGAGTGAGTGAGTAAGTGTGAGTGAGTGAATGTGTGAGTGAGTGAATGAGTGAGTAAGTGTGTAAGTGGTGAGTGAATGAGTGAGTAAGTGTGAGTGAGTAAATGAGTGAGTGAGGGAGTGAGTGAATGAGTGAGTGAGTAAGTGGGATTGAGTGAGTGAGTGTGTGAGTAAGTGAATAAATAAGTGAGTAAACAAGTGAGTTAATGAGCGGTGAGTGTGTGAGCGAGTGAGTGAGTGAATGAGTGAGTGTGTAAGGAGTGAATGAGTGAGTGAGTAAGTGTGAGTGAGTGAATGTGAGTGAGTAAACGAGTGAGTGTGTGTGAGAGTGACTGAGTGAGTGTGTGAGTGAGCAAGTGTGTGAGCGAGTGAGTAAGTGTGTGAGTAAATGAGTGAATGAGTAAGGAGTGAGTAAGTGTGTGAGTGAATGAGTAAGTGAGTAAATAAGTGAGTAAACGAGGGAGTGAATAAGTGAGTGTGTGAGTGATTGAGTGAGTGTATGAGCGAGTGAGTAAGTGTGAGTGAGTGTTTGAGTGTTTGAGCAAATGAGTGTGTGAGCGAGTGAGTAAGTGTGTGAGTAAATGAGTGAATGAGTGAGTGTGTACGTAAGTAAATGTGTAAGTGAGTGAGTGAATGAGTGAATGAGTGAATGAGTGAGTAAGTGTGTGAGTGAGTGAGTGTGAGTAAGTGAGTAAATGAGTGAGTGGCGGTGAATGTGTGAATGAGTGAGTGAGTGTGTGTGAGAGTAAATGAGTGAGCGAGTGAGTGTGTAAGTGAGTGAATGAGTGAGCGAGTGAGTGAATGAGTGAGTGTGAGTAAATGTGAGTGAGTGAATGAGTGAATGAGTGAGCGAGTGAGTGTGTGAGCGAGTGAGTAAGTGTGAGTGAGTAAATGAGTGAGTGAGTGTGAGTGAGTGTGTAAGAGTAAATGTGTGAGTGTGTGTGTGTGAGTGAGTTTGTGAATGAGTAAATGTGTGAGTGAGTGTGTGAGTGAGTTTGTGAATGAGTGTGAGAGTGAGTGAATAAGTGAGTGAATGAGTGTGTGAGCAAGTGAGTAAGTGTGTGAGTGAGTGAATGAGTGAGTAAGTGTGTGAGTAAATGTGTGAGTGAGTGAGTGAGTGAATGAGTAAGTGAATGAGTGAGTGTGTGTGAGTAAATGTGTGAGTGTGTGAGTGAGTGAGGTGGTGTGTGAGTGAGTGAGTGAGTTTGTGAATGAGTGTGTGTGAGTAAATGTGAGTGAGTGTGTGAGTGAGCGAGTGAGTGAGCGAGTAAGTGTGTGAATGAGTGAATGAGTGAGTAAGTGTGTGTGAGTAAATGTGTGAGTAAGTGAGTGAATGAGTAAGTGAATGAGTGAGTGTGTGTGAGTAAATGTGTGAGTGGTGAGTGTGTGAGTGAGTGAGTAAATGAGTGAGTGGCGGTGAATGTGTGAATGAGTGAGTGAGTGTGTGTGAGAGTAAATGAGTGAGCGAGTGAGTGTGTAAGTGAGTGAATGAGTGAGCGAGTGAGTGAATGAGTGAGTGTGTGAGTAAATGAGTGAGTGAGTGAGTGAATGAGTGAGCGAGTGAGTGTGAGCGAGTGAGTAAGTGTGTGAGTGAGTAAATGAGTGAGTGAGTGTGAGCGAGTGAGTGTGTAAGAGTAAATGTGTGAGTGTGTGTGTGAGTGAGTTTGTGAATGAGTAAATGTGTGAGTGAGTGTGAGTGAGTTTGTGAATGAGTGTGAGTGAGTGAATAAGTGAGTGAATGAGTGTGTGAGCAAGTGAGTAAGTGTGTGAGTGAGTGAATGAGTGAGTAAGTGTGTGAGTAAATGTGTGAGTGAGTGAGTGAGTGAATGAGTAAGTGAATGAGTGAGTGTGTGTGAGTAAATGTGTGAGTGTGTGAGGAGTGAGGTAGTGTGTGAGTGAGTGAGTGAGTTTGTGAATGAGTGTGTGTGAGTAAATGAGTGAGTGTGTGAGTGAGCGAGTGAGTGAGCGAGTAAGTGTGTGAATGAGTGAATGAGTGAGTAAGTGTGTGAGTAAATGTGTGAGTAAGTGAGTGAATGAGTAAGTGAATGAGTGAGTGTGTGTGAGTAAATGTGTGAGTGAGTGAGTGTGGAGTGAGTGAGTGTGTGAGTGAGTGAGTGAGTGAGTGAGTTTGTGAATGAGTGTGTGTGAGTAAATGTGTGAGTGTGTGAGTGAGCGGTGAGTGAGCGAGTAAGTGAGTGAGTAAGTGTGTGAATGAGTGAGTGAGTGAGTGAGTGAATGAGTGAGTGAGTGTGAGCAAGTGAGTGTGAGTAAATGTGAGAGTGAGTAAGTGTGTGAGTGAGTGTGTGTTTGAGTGAGTTTGTGAATGAGTGTGTGTGTGAGTAAATGTGTGAGTGAGTGTGTGAGTGAGTAAATGTGTGAGTGAGTGTGTGAATGAGTGAGACAGTGGTTTTGTACTGAGGCTCACAGACTGAACACATCAGATGGAATCATTCTGTGTAATAACACTGAATCTTTATAAATAAATGTTCGATATAAACGGAAGGTTCTGGTGTTATGATGTTTGTTTTGTTTTACCAGTTTGTTTGGTTACACGTACAGAAAATGCAGCGTAAATATGACGTAAACCGGAAGTCCCACCCATCGTAAAGATAAGCGTCTCCTCGGGGTTCCTCCCTTGTGTCTGTGCTCAGGGTGAACTCAGCATACTCGCTGTCTGTAGGTGAATTACTTCAGTTTAAAGCTCTTTCTGTTTCAGGAAGGCGCAGTTATAAAGGAGTGTTACTCCTTTATAGATTATTCAGTTACAGACATGAGTATGAACATGATGAACCGCACAGCGCCGCTGAGTTTGCTGTATTGTGGAGTTGAAAATGGCGGCGGTGTGTGTGCTGCTCCCCGCTTCAGAGCTCCAGTGCAGACTTTCCCACAGAAACGTGAAGAGGAATTGGACGGGTACACGGAGGAGGCCGACAAAAGGACTGTTAGAGTGGGTATTAGTGAGAGAGAGGTGCCGCCGGAGAGCCGCTTACAGCGCCAGGGCGGCGGCTGTGAGGAGCTGATGAGGCCGAGCCTCGAGACGGAAACCCGGGAGCTACTGGGACAGTTGTATCGCTCTTACAGCGGACTTCCTGTGAAATGCTGGCGGAATAAAAGTCACTCAGCTCTGCCGAGCCTCCACAGGGTGGTGGGGAAAGTGCTGTGTAAACACAAGATCGCGTACAGCGGTAAGATTCACAACTCCTTTACATTTACGGCATTTAGCAGACGCCCAGGGCGACCTTTCATTTCTAGTTCCTATTCAGCTGTTTAATATTCTGTTTTTACATTCAATTTTTTATACAAACACTTATTCAATAAAACATTCAACTATTATATACAAAAACTGCGCTATTTTACCACTTAATTTACATTAGTTTTGTTTTATTTATATATATATATATATATATATATATTATATATTATATAATGTGTGTGTATATGTGTGTGTGTGTGTTTGTGTGTGTGTGTGTGTGTTTTAAGATTTTTGTATTTTGAGTGAATGGCACTTTCCTCATACAGCTACCTAATCAGGATTTAGCAGGGCATATTACTGACCAATATCGGCAGAAGAATAAAAATCATATTTTAAAAAATCGAATATAGGATTATTAGGAAATGTTATACCACACAGGGTTCAGGTGTGTTAAGTGTAAGGTGTGTGTATGTGAGCGCACTTAGTTTGTGTTTAGAGTGAGGTGTGTGCTCTCTGGTGTGTGTATGTTGTGTTCAGTGTGTGTGCTGAGTAAAGTGCAGTGTGTGTGTGTTGTGTTGTGTTCAAAGTGTGTGCTGAGTACTCAGAGTAATTTGTACAGACAGTGTGTGAGTGACAGAGAGAGAGAGACATAGAGAGAGAGAGAGACAGAGAGGGTGTGACAGACACAGGGAGAGAGATGATGAGACAGAGGGACACACAGAGAGAGAGAGAGAGAGAGAGAGAGAGATGGTGAGACTGGGAGAGAGAGGGTGTGACAGACACAGGAGAGAGAGATGGTGAGACAGAGACACAAGGAGAGAGACGGTGAGACAGACACAGGAGAAAGAGATGGTGAGACAGAGTCGCAGGGAGAGAGATGGTGTGACGGGAGACGGAGAGAGAGACACATGGTAAAAGAGACGTTGTGACGGGGAGAGAGAGAGAGACTGTGAGACAGGGAGAGAGATGGTGTGACCGGGAGACAGAGTGTGTGTATGTTGTGTTCAGTGTGTGTGCTGAGTAAAGTGCAGTGTGTGTGTGTGTGCTGAGTAAAGTGCAGTGTGTATTGTGTTGTGTTGTGTTGTGTTCAATACGTGTGCCGAGTACTCAGAGTAATTTGTACAGACAGTGTGTGAGTGACCGAGAGAGAGACAGACAGACAGAGAGAGAGCACGAGAGAGAGAGGCAGTTTAATCATAGACATGTTCAGATAGAACAGTCAGCACTTGAAGGGGAGTGCTGAAGTGATGTACAGAGATGCGCACACACACACACACACACACACACACACACACACACACACACACACACACAGTTATAAGGGAAATTCAGTACAACAAAATGAAAAGAGGAAGCAGAGCTCCACACACAAGTAATGGAAATTTTGTGTAATTCTTCCCCGTACTCAGGGAAATTCATATTTTATTTTTTACATGACCACACACACACACACACACACACACACACACACACACTCTATTAGCAAGCAAAATTATACACCAATTTAGAAAAAAGTATGTGTGACTGCTTTGAGCTGGAAGCTATTTGGATAAAGATGTTGTGTAGTTTTATATTATTAGCTGGATGGTGGAGCGATGTGTAGTTGATGTATGATATCTGAATGGCCTGGTCATTGATGGATTATTGATAGTTATTGGATATCAATTGTGTGTGTGTGTGTGTGTGTTACAGGTATGGTGCAGCGGCTGTTTGAGCAAGCCAATGGTCTGGACAGTGTGAGCTCTGTGTTGAATGGTGTGTTCAGTGATGGAGTAATTAGTTGGGGTCGTATTGCGAGTGTTTTGGCTCTGGGAGCCGTGGTGTGTGAGCGGCTGAAGCAGGAGCGTGTGAATGAGCAAGCGGAGGAGTGTGTGGATATCGTCGTCTCTCACATCTCCTTATACCTCAGCACAGAGCTGCAGCACTGGTTCATCACCAACAATGGCTGGGTGAGTACAGGGACTTAACACACACACACACACACACACACACACACACACCTGACTCATACTGCTGTGTATTTGTGTCTTGTGTGTGTGTTACAGGATGGTTTTGTGGAGTTCTTCCGTGTCGAGGATCCTGAGTCCACAGTACGGAGTGCTCTCATGGCGGTGGCTGGATTTGGAATAGGGGCGTGTCTCTTCACTCTGATGCGATGAAGTGGGTGGGGCCAGAAATGACCGCTGTTACCAAGGCTAGACTATTGTCCTTTGTTCTACAGAAATAAGGATGGACGTGCTTGTGCTCTTCAGGGTGATAACACAGAGACTTCAAATTTGTATGTTTTGTGAAAATAGAAAGTTATATTTTCAATAAAATATGCCTCACTCAGCTCTGCCCCTGTTCCTATTGTGATGTCACTGCGTTGTGTTTCATATGGCAGTGTTGCAGCAATGTCATTGTTGAGTGCAGGGTCTGTGGTTTACAGTTAGGAAAAGAGCTTTATTTTTTTAATAAACGTTTCAGACACTGAACGCTGTGTGTGTGTGTGTGTGTGTGTGTGTTCGTTCATTTCACTGCTTTCTTTGTGTAAACAGGTACGTTGGTGTGGACTTGGGTGTGTTTTACTAGGTTCTTTATTCAGGTGTTAACACATTACACTCCACTCTCACACTGTAAGCGAGCTGGTCTCAGTGAGAGAAGGAAGTGACTGGGAATCAGCTCGCTGCAGGACATGCCACGTCCCACACTTTGTTGCAGTGTTTCCTTTTGAACTGTTAAACTGAGCTGTGAGATTGAAACCAGGGCAGATCTGTAGCTGTAGGGACACTGCATTTTGGGGAATTGCATTGTGGAGAGAAAAAACATTTTGGTTACAAAATATTTCAAATGTTGATTTTCTGTGGACTTTTTATGAGGATTAATCTTCTCTTTACTTTCCACAGACGTTTTCTACTGCTTTTTGTTTCATTATGTGGAGTGTGAAACCAAATCAGTTTCACTCTGAATTATTATTATTATTTTTTTCTAGAGCACTTTTACCAATAGACATTGTTGTGATGCAGTTTTATACAATTATAATTAGTTAGTTAAGCAAAAAAAAATTATAACAGTGCAATAATGCATCTTACTGTCAGGATTTTTTTGGCCTGTACTTAGACGATGGGAATTTCCCTCAGGCTGAAAATGTTCCATATCACCCAGATGTCGGGAATAAGCTGTGTGTGTGTGTGTGTGTGTGTGTGTGTGCTAGAAAAAAACCCTGAGACTTTGTGAACAGGTTTGCACAGAAGATTGTAAAGCTACATCACACAATAATTAGACAAATATTTATAAATGTTCAGCTGTGTTATTGCAGCTGTAAACTAGTAGTGATATTTCTCCTAATTCTTTGGAACATTACAAGTATGTTTTTGCCATAACAATGGCCTCCTGTGTGTGTGTGTGTGCGCGTGCATGTGTTTGGGGGATTGGGTGGCTGTGGCTTTAAATTGGCTAACACCAACACTGTTCTGCACATCACATTACTATTGGTAACATACAGCATAAAGTGTGAATGCTGTGTCAGGTATTTTAGTTGTACTGAGTGTCTGTAATACTGCCGCAGAAGGCAGAGTCTTTAGCACCCCAAATGAAGATCCAATTAGTTTTAGCTTCTGTATCCTAGAAATGTATTTTAATAAAAATTTTGTAAATGTTTTATGTTTTATAAATTGTCTTTATTTTAGTTAAAAAATAAATAAAAATTAAAACCTCACAGCATCTCCTGCTTTACTATCAAGAGGAAGCTTAACATTTGAAATACACAAGTAAAATACAAGTACAATAACTGACTGCAGTTTAATGGTGTGTGTGTGTATATGTGAGAGTGAGTTTGGTATAATAAATGTCTTGTTTTATGAGTAAAACACACTAACATGCTTCTCTTCTGCAGTGTTTGAACAAGGATCAGATCTCACTTCCTGGTTTCTCCTGATTGGCAGTTAGAGTTTTCTGCCTGCGCTTAGCAACAGCCTGCCTACAGTGACTTTAAAAAGCAACAAAAACAGAACACTTCCTAGAAGTCAGCTGGTTTGTCTCTCTCTCTCTCTCTCTCTCTGTGTGTGTGTGTGTTTGCACTTTTTAGAAAACAATTGATTTTTTTGTGAACCCAAATGATCCATGTGTTTATAGAAGAATAATTTATTGAGGTAATATAACTATTAAAAGTAAAAGAAAAAAGCAGAAGAAGCAGGAGCTGAACAATAAAAAAAAGACTTAGTTTGAGCTTTTATGTATAAAACATCTAAAAGTGGAGTTCAGAGCAGCTTTAGAGATACCTGCATACTAATTTAGACATTAAATTTAACTGTAATGAGGAAACCAGAGTCAATGGTCAGAAGAAAAAAGTTCCTGCGATATGAGGGAGGAGCCCTGAGAAAAAAAAGGAGCTCATCGGGAAGAGACCACATAGTACGGTTATTAATCATTCCCTTCTATAAATGTGTATTATACTGTAGGTCTGGAGGTGCTGAAAGTGTTCTAAAAGGATTTACAGGCTCATGTTTTAATGTAGAGTCTTTATTAATCTCTCACAAACATTTACATTTGCGGCATTTAGCAGACGCCCTTATCCAGAGCGACGTACAAACATGCTTTAAATCTCTAGTAATTAATAAATCTACACTGGTACGCAAGATTACAAACTCAATATAACTATAACTCGAATTCTACAAACTTGGAAAGTGCTAATGTAGGTATTTTAGGAAGAGGTAGGTCTTCAGTCGTCGCTTAAAGATAATCAGGGACTCTGCTGTACGGACATCTAGGGGAAGTTCATTCCACCACCTCGGTGCCAGAACAGAGAAGAGCCTTGAATTGTACTTACCTCTCATTCTGAGAGAAGGTGGTACCAATCTAGAAGTGCTGGAGGATCTCAGACAGCGTGGTGCAGTGCGAGATGTGATGAGGTCACTGAGGTAAGATGGTGCTGGTCCATTTTTGGCCTTGTAGGCAAGCATCAGTGTTTTGAATCTGATACGTGCAGCTACTGGAAGCCAGTGAAGGGAGCGCAGCAGTGGGGTGGTGTGGGAGAACTTGGGCTGATTGAACAGAAGTCGTGCAGCTGCATTTTGGATCATTTGCAGTGGACGAATAGCGTTCAGGGAAGACCTGCCAGCAGAGAGTTGCAGTAGTCAAGTCTTGAAATGACAAGAGACTGAACAAGCACCTGGGCAGCCTGTATGGACAGAAATGGTCGAATCCTTCGGATGTTATAGAGAAGAAATCGACAAGAACGAGCAACATTAGCGACATGTGGGAAAAAGACAGTTCATTGTCCATAGTTACCCCAAGGTTACGAGCAGTGGCTGAAGGAGAGCAGAGAGTCATGAAGTGTTATTTGTAGATCTTGACCTGGAGATGAATCACCTGGGATGACCAGCAGTTCTGTTTTGCTGGGGTTGAGTTTAAGTTGGTGAGCACTCATCCATAAAGATAGCATGCTGAGATCCGAGCGGAAGCTGTGGTATCTGATGGAGGGAAAGAAAAGATGAGTTGAGTGTCATCTGCATAGCAGTGATAAGAAAACCCATGTGAGGATATGACTTCACCAATGGAGTGGGTATAGAGGGAGAAAAGGAGGGGACCAAGTACAGAGCCTTGTGGGACACCAGTGGTGAGTCCCCTCCATGTTACCTGGTATGAGCGACCTTCCAGGTAGGAAGCAAACCATTCCCATGCTGTTCCAGATACCAAGGCTCTTGAGGGTTGACAAAAGTGTCTTGTGGTTGACGGTGTCAAATGCTGCTGAAAGGTCCAGAAAGATAAGTACAGATGACAGCTTGGCTGACCGAGCAGCATGTAGTTTCTCAGAAACAGCCAATAGGGCCGTCTCTGTGGAATGTGCCGCTTTGAACCCAGACTGGTTCGGATCGTGGAGGTTGTTCTGTGAGAGATAGACCGACAGTTGGTTAAAACAGTGCGTTCAGAGATTTTGAAAGAAAGGAAAGGAGTGATACCGGTCTGTATTTGTTGATGTCTGATGGATCCAGAGCAGGTTTTTTCAAAGTAGGAATGACCCTTGCTTGCTTGAAGGTAGTTGGTACATAGCCAGATGTTAATGACCCATTGATGATTGTGGAGATGAAGGGCAGGAGATCTTGCGTGATGGTCTGGAGCGTAGTTGAAGGATTGGATCCAGAGGACAGGTGGTGGGATTGCAGGATCGGATGACTTGCAGTATCTCATCTTCTGTTAAGGTTGAGAAGCTTGACAGAGACGTAGTGGATTGTTGGCTGTGTTCTGTAGCCATTGTTGGAGGGGAAGTGAAGGTCCGGCAGATTTTCCTAATCTTCTCATCATAGAAGGAGGCAAAGTCATTAGCAGTCAGGGAGGATGGAGCAGGTGCAGCAGGGGGGTTTAGTAGAGAAGAGAAGATGTTGTGAGGCTTACGAGGATCTTGTGCAGAGGCCTCAAGCTTTTCCTTGTAGAAGGCAGTTTTGGCAGAAGTCACCTCCAAAGAAAATTTGGTCAGGAGTGCACGGTAAGATGAGAGGTCTACATCAAGTTGTGATTTTTTCCACTTCCTCTCTGCAGATCGGAGTTCTCGTCTATTACTGCGCAAAACTTCTGACAGCCACGGTGTGGGACAAGAAGTCTTCTTGGGTCTTGTAGTCAAGGGACAAAGGAGGTTCATGGTTGAGGAAAGAGATGAGAGGAAGGAGTCCGTAGCAACATCTAAGGGTAGAGAGAAAAAGCAGACGGGGTCAGGAAGAGATGAAAGAGTACATGAAGTTACAGAGGAGGGAGAGATAGAGTGAAGGTTAGGACGGATAAGAGAGACGTGTAAATTATTTTTAGGTTGAATAGGAAGAGTGATTAAAAAGGAAACCAGGTGATGATCAGAGATTGGAAGTGGAGTGGCAGTCATGTCTGTAGCTGGAGTAGGACGGGTGAAAACCAGGTCCAGGACATTTTCTCCCTTGTGTGTTGGAGGGCAGCTGTTAAATGTCAAGGAGAAGGTAACTGCTCCAACCTAAACCCAACAGGGTGGCCTTCCATTATCTGGAATAAATCCCAGCAGGACTGAGTAGTATATCCCTGGAGAAAACCCCATTCAAACAAGTTCAGTTCAGTTTTATTTATATAGAATTTTTAACACTGGACAAGTTCACATTTACAAACTTTTCAAGACTGTTTTTTCCTTTTTGTATTATATTGACTTTACACTTAATATCTTAGAGTTTGGCCTGACAATTCGGGTAGAAATTTGTAATATATTTTAGATTTCACAGAATAATTGTTTACGAGGTATATTCACTCAATTTATATATGTTATAGCAAATTGCTTGCACAACAGGTGGAACACATGCACCAGTTTTTAGTTGTTTGGTGTTGTTTTATTTGCAGCAAGCAGGAGTGATTGGGGAAAGAGAGAAATTAAAATGTAGGAAAGTGTGCTTTACAGTCTGCTGATTGTCGACGGTTTGAGCTCGGAGGCAGGTTAGGGTGGCGCCGCCCTTCATCTGAGCCGATCGGTGCCAAGGGTAGTTGAGAGCCTGTCCTGTCTATACAGGTGGGTGCTCTAGTGCCTCAGGAACCTATGAAGCTCCAGTAGGCTGTGGGAGTGGGGTATGAGCTGGCGTTGTTGCTGCTGTAGGTCTCTCTGCTGTAACTGCCATTGCTGCTTCCTGTAAAGAATAGGAGACAGGAAATCTTCATTACTTGGAAGCCAGACATTCTCCAACTCGCTGTCTTCCGCAGCTCCTTTTAAGTCAAGTCAAGTTTATTTCTATAGCGCTTTTTACAACAGACATTGTCTTAAAGCAGCTTTACAGAAATCAACAGTTAAGGTGAATGTTGTGTGTTTATCCCTGATGAGCAGCTGTGGCGAATGTGGCAAGGAAAAACTCCCTTAGATGTAATGAGGAAGAAACCTTGAGAGGAACCAGACTCAAAAGGGGAACCCATCCTCATTTAGGTGACATCAAGAGTTTGATCATAAATCTTTAAACAATACAGAACACTGGAAAATGAGAACTAACATGAGTGCTGGAGTATAAGATTATAAGTGATGTTCTTTCTGCAGTCTTATACAGTCTATATGGTTATAAAAGTAGGAGCTACTGAGCTCAACATTTGTGATCATCACAGATCCAGCATCAGCTTCTCCATGCCAGAGCCTTTAAACACTCCAGGAGGTACAATGTCAAAACTCCACAAATGTAGTGGGATCCAATTGGCACTGGTACGTCTCTAGATGGTACGGGATGTTTGCGAGTTCGCCATCTACTTCTTCGAAGGTCCATAATCTTCATGAGGTGGGACGTGACTGGAGCTGAAGCAACCTCAGGATGCCTCGGGATGGGGAGAGAAAGAGAAGCAGTGGAGAGGAATTAGCGTAGCTGCCGTTCATGATATTAACAGCACAAGTTGATAATGTGCATGTGATCAGATGTTCTGGAGCACAAGGTTATGATGTGATGTGTGTTATGTGTAGGTTTTGCTAAAAAGATACGTTTTTAATCTGCACTTAAACTGGGAGAGTGTGTCTGAACCCCGAACACTGTCAGGAAGACTATTCCAGAGTTTAGGAGCTAAATGTGAGAATGTTTTACCGCCTTTAGTGGACTTTGCTATTCTAGGAACTACTAGAAGTCCGAAGTTTTAAGATCGTGACGGATTGTAGCGTGTTAAAAGACTGGAGAGATACATGGAGATAAACCATTTAGTGCTTTATAAGTGAGTAGCAGTAGTTTGAAGTCTAATCGAACCTCAACAGGAAGCCATGTAGGGATGAGAAGATTGGGGTTATATGATCATATTTTCTTGACCTTGTGAGAACTCTGGCTGCCGCATTCTGAACTAATTGAAGCTTGTTTATTAATGATGCAGGACATCCACCTAGTAACACATTACAGTAGTCTATTCTGGAGGTCATAAACGCATGGACGAGCTTCTCTGCATCAGATATTGACAACATGTTTCTTAGCTTAGCAATATATCTAAGGTGGAAGAAGCTGTTTTTGTAACATGGTTGATATGATTTTTGTAAGGCAAGCTGCTCTAAAATAACTCCCAGGTCTTTTACCGTTGAACTAGTAGTTACAGAACATCCGTCTAAATGCAGGTTGAGATGCTGGAGCTTCTGTGTACTGGTTTTTGGGCCGATGATCAAAATCTCTATCTTATCAGAATTTAATAATAGAAATGTATGGGTCATCCAGTCTCTTATTTCTTTAACACACTCAGTTATCCGACCAGATTTAACTGTATCGCCTGGTTTTGATGAGGGGGTTGATAACTGCAGTTTGAAGGATTTAGGTACATAACCAGTGCTGATCGAAGAGTTTATTATTTTTTTAAAACAGGTTCAATTACCCCTGGAATGATCTGTTTGAGGAAACTTGTAGGCGAGAGATCAAGAATGCAGGTTGATGATTTTGATGAGGAAATTAATGAAATGAAGTCGTTCTCTTGAATAGGAGTAAAACTTTGTAATTGATGGTCTGTTATAATGACACTGCTGTCTACAGGGTTATTTATAAAATAGTTTGGATTTATTGATGGTGTGCATGTGAGTGCTTTTATTTCCTGTTCATTTTGCTGCAGTACAGAATACAAATCTAGGATTCTGCTTGTTATTTTCTATGAGGGAGGAGAAATATGCTGATCAGCAGCACTAAAAGATTTTCTAGAACTCAGGAGATTCTCCTTTCATGCTATTTAAAATACTGTTCATTTTGTTTGACGTCATTTACTTTCTAATTTCCGAGTGGTCTGTTTTAAGGTGCGTGTATGATCATTATACCACTGTGCTAATTTTTTCTCCCTGATCATTTTGGTCTTAAGGGGAGCTACATCACCTAAAGTATATCGTAACGTTGATTCTAGGTATTCAGTGGCCCAGTCGAGCTCTGCGCATTTTGTACCAATTGAAGCCGATTGAGGAGTGATTGATTAAGTCCAGTGTAGAGAGCATTACAATAGTTTATCCTCGAGCTGATAAAGGCAGAATAGCTTTTTTAAGGTCAGCTCAGGACAAGAATGATTTGACCTTACTGAGTAGTCTTAGCTGGTAAAAGCTTGCCTTCACTACTGCACTGATCTGTTTATTGAAATGCATACTTTTGTCAAAAATAACACCCAGGTTATGCTTGATAGGTGCAAACTGAGGTTTCAGAGGAACAAAACTGAGAGAACTGCTGTGTGAATCTGAGCTAAACAGGATATACTCTGTCTTTTCTTCATTTAGATGACGGAAGTTCCGGAAAAGCCACTGTTTGCTATCCTGAAGGCAAATATGGAGAGGGTACAATGCAGAACGATTACTCAGAATCACAGGAAGATAGATCTGGAGGTTGTCTGCATAGAAATTAAATTGAACATTGTGATTGGAGATAAGTTGACCAAGTGGCAGCATATAGAGTCAGAACAGAATAGGACCGAGAATAGATCCTTGAGGCACACTAGATGACAGAGGAGCAACCGAGAAAGAATAATCATTAAGCATTGCTGAAAAAGTTCTGTTAGTGAGGTATGATGAGAACCAATTTAGCACCGCACCCTGCAGACCACAACATGTTAAAGATGAGAGATGAGGATGGCATGATCCACGGTGTCAAATGCAGCAGTCAGATCCAGTAACACCAAAACCACATAGCTTTTACCATCCAGGGCTCCAAGAATGTCATTATGGACCCTCAATAATGCTGATTCGGTGCTATGTCTAGACCTGAAACCAGACTGAAATGTATCACCAATGCCGTGCAGTTGAAGGTGAGACTGAAGCTGGGCGAATACAAGCTTCTCCATCAACTTAGACAGAAATGACAGGTTAGATATAGGGCAGAAGTTTGATAGTATGGCGGGATCAAGTTTGGGTTTCTTGAGCAATGGTCTAACAATAGCGTGTTTGAGAGCAGCTGGAACAGTACTCACACTAAAACAGCTGTTTATGAAGGAGACAAGGAAGGCACCTATAATGTCAACAGCCTCCTTCAAAATCCTGGCAGGGACAGGGTCTAGAGGGCAGGTGGTAGTCTTCAACTCGTAGACAGCTTTTTTGAAGTCCACAAGAGTAGCTGCATCAAAGTTCTCTAGCACATATTGCTCTGCACGAGAAGACATGGCAACAGAAGGGACTTGTGTAATGGTTTGCCTAACAGACAAAACCTTGTCCAAAAAATATTGTTTGATTGCATTGCATTCATTGTAATTTCTGGAAGATTATTGCTAAAACATGCTGCTGTAGCTGATGTGAATGTACGCTTAACACGGTAACGTGTTGAGGTAGTAATGCAATGACTGAGGCAGATTTTAAAAGAGGTGAGATAATGTTCTGAAATAGCTTCAGACTGTGGAACTATGACTAAATTTGTTATTTTTAATACAAATGTTAACAACAAATCAAGAGTGTGTCACCAATATGAGTGGGTCCTATAATATACCCTAGAATGGACACATCTGCTGCTCACCAACAATTATTGCTTTGTTTAAAGAAGCAGCTAAATTTGTAATGAAATCTGCAAATTCTATGAGAAAATCTGAGTCCCCTGAGGGTCTATAAATAATAATTAGTGGAATTGACTGACTGGACCTGCTTTTGGACACTGAATATTTTATGTTGGTGTAAAGAACTTCAAATGTTTTGCATTTATGTATTTTTTTGTGTGACGCTCAGATTATTATCATAAATAGCTGTGACTCCTGGTCGGTAATAATTTAGTTTATATTAAGCACTTTGGCGTGAGAAATCTAATATTCAACAATCCTATCTTTAGATCAGAAGTGCTGCTGTGCGTTCAGTCCTATTTGATTTAAGGTTACTTACACAGACTTTCTGAAAATTCCTACATTTTGGTTTTCGCACAGGGGACAGACACAGTCTCAATTTGGTGGATTTGGCTCTATCCTAATTAGGGATAGAGATTAGGGTTTGGGTTATGGTTAGGGTTAGGTTTTAGGGTTAGGGATCGGTATTAGGTTTAGGGTTAGGGTTATGGTTAGGTTTTAGGGTTAGGGGTTAAGTTTAGCAGTTAGGGGTAGGATTTAGGGTTAGGGTTAGGTTTTAGGGTTAGGTTTAGAGTCAGAGGTAGGTGCTAACCTGTTTGCACAGGCCATCAATGCCCCCTAATAAGACTGTATTCACCTCTTGTTGAGGCCTTGGGGATAAACAGTACTTAGTTTCTGAATCCAAATTCTCTCTGCTCTTTTCCTCAGGGGTTGTGAAAATTTTTTTACCTTATCTCCCTGATGAGCTTCACAGAGACAGAGGAATATGTCAGGTGCCTTCCACCCGGGTTCCTATTGTGAGGTATGATTTAAAAATCCTACTCAAAAAGGACCTTTTATATCCTCTGTTCCTGAGTGCTCTAAAGAGGATTCGTGTCGCTTCCATGAAGTCCCGTTTTTGGGTACATATGTGACAAAACCTCAGGGGTTGTGATTTGACCAGGCCAGAGTAAGTGTGTTTAGGGTGAAAGCTTTCCTTGTGCAGTAGAGCGTGTGTGTCTGTTTCCTCAAAGAAGACGTTGATGTCCAATTTGTATGTGGAGCTGACATCCGGGCCTTTGTAAATCGTGGTGTCCAAAAAATCCACCGAGAGCTGGCTGATGGAGGATTTCAGTTTTATAGATGTGTTATGGTTCTTAAGTGCTGTTAAAAACTCATCAAACTCCCTCTCTGTGTGTGTCCAAACTCCCCATATATCATCAAGATATCTAAAATAGTGAAGAGGCCGTTTTTGGCATCGGGATAGGGCCGAGGTCTCCCATTCTGCCATAAATATGTTGGCGTAGGCCGGAGCAAACTTCTTCCCCATCGCTGTTCCCTTAATCTGCAGGAAGAATTCCCCATTGGACTCAAAGTCGTTCCTCTTTAGATTTATTTCTAATAATTGGATGAGTTTTTTATCAGGCCTGGATTTGTCCGGGTATTTTTTTAAAATATTTTTTACGGCATGTATTCCTTCCTGGATGTTCGATATTAGTGTAAAGGCTTTTTAAAGTCCTTTAATTTTCTGAATAAAATAATTTTCTAGGGTGGCCCGTGGAAAGGGGATTAAAATAAAAGTCCCGGAATTCGGCCGTATAGTAAGTTTTGCTTCCGCAATCCGACACTATAGGCCTTCCCGGAGGAATTTCGTGGGGTTTGCTCCATTTGGCCGGATCTTTGTGTATTTTAGGGAGCATATAGAATCTCCTGCTCCTGGGCTCCGTGTCACCCAAGAGATAGGACTTCTCATGGGTACATTTTATTGTGTATGACTAGGGACAGGAATTGTCCATATCATGTTATTTGTTTAAATTGAAGTAGTTTAGTATGTAAATTATATTGTGTTTAGAGCCCAACCAGGGACAGGAGTTGAAAATTAGCATTTGCTATAAACTTTTTATGTAGCATTTCAGTGACAAGCTTGCTTTGACACTATGTATGTTTGCATTGTCCCTGTCAAATAAATAAAATGAAATGAAATTAACCCTAATCTGGGCAGGGCCGAAATATGCTTTAGGTTGGCAGTGATGTAACCACTCAGGAGGTTTAGTTGTGTTTGCTCCTTTGTTGGGAGCATTCCTGAATAGTTCAGTTCTGGAACCCAAATCTGCGCAAGCGGGAATTTTTCTTTTGCTGCTCTTAAAGCCGCCTGCATTTGTTTAATGGCAGTGTCTTTAGCGTTTTGAGTCCGACTGTTGATGCCCAGCGCTAAAATAAAATGTTCTACATCATTGGAGACCGGAATTTTATTAATCACGGCCTCCATGTGTCTGAATGTGGCCCCCGGATAGCTTTCTATTTGAAGGTCTGGGTTCTTAAAGGGGGGAATCCTGGAGAGGTTGGAATCCCCAATAACCAGGTATTTCTTACGGACAGTCAGTTTCCACTCTATCATTTTTCTGGGTGTGTTTATGTGCCTATTTGGAACACCCTCACTGGAGTCACATGGTGTTGCAGAAGGCACCTTGAGCTCCATATTAATACGGGCCTGTGTGGCTGTTCTAAGGCTGCCGATTTTGTCTGGGCTTAGAGACACCCTTTGTGAGCTGCTGTTGTAATTTTGTTCACAATCTCCCTGGTCCTTGATAATAACGAGTTCCTCTTCCCATCTAACACAGGGATTGGAACTCGGGCGAGGAGTGCGTTGTGCTTTTGGGGAGGCAGGAGGATCTAGGGTGATTTCGGACTGACTGTCCGAATCTTCTTCCCTATAAGGCGTGCACCGAGGCCTGCACCGCGATGGCACCGCCAGCTGTGTCAGGTGGTAGAAAAGAAGCAACAGGAACACTTTGCATCTCTGCTTCCTCTCTTGATTCCTCCACATCAGCAGTGGGTGTAGGGATCTTACATCTATCTCCTACAAGTGTGTGAGCCTCCTTTATTGATTTGTACCTCAGCCTTTTTGCCAATCCCACGTTTTGCCCAAAGCACAGAAGTGTTAAAACATTCTTCCCAGCCCCGGGAAGGATAGTGCTGCAGCTTGGCCATTTCTTCCACCAATGTGTCCTCATAATGTTTTTTAAGGATCAGTTTTTAATGGTGTAGGCCCAGTTTTTAGCATTGCCTTCTATAAGGGCTTGTGTTGTGGTGTTTGGCAGAGCTGGTTTGATGACCTCAGATAGATTTTTCTCCATCTTGGTCAATGAAGGAGGTTGTTCTTGGCTCACATTGTTTTTGTGATGCACCAGTTTAATAAATTTAAACATGGTACGGGTTTTTATGACAAAATCCGGGTCATCTGATTGCTTTTGAACCACATTTTGTCTCTGCTGTGTGTGCTTTGTTTGGTGT
The DNA here is from genome assembly GCF_014805685.1 of Silurus meridionalis. NCBI lineage: Eukaryota > Metazoa > Chordata > Actinopteri > Siluriformes > Siluridae > Silurus > Silurus meridionalis. The sequence continues at coordinate 27,629,848 of NC_060893.1, read as the reverse complement.
TGTGGCCGAGTTGCCCATGTTTTATTTGCTTTTTGTGGGATCATTGTGACAGGTCCCCTACAGACCTGAGGTTCAAAAAATTGTGGTCTGAAAGACCGCTGATGTGATGCAGTACGGTAAGTATTTGGTGCCCTCGTGTGGCCTAAAATTTTACTGCGTCTGCATAGGAGAGCTTTCTATCCCTGTGCATGACATAGGTTCTGGTCATTGCCATATTTAACCACGTCTGCAAAAGAGAATGACCTCTCTCCCTGCGAATGGTATCCCTTACGGTGGTGAGGACGGTGCATAGGTGCTGGGACAATGCTTTGGATGGCACGCCTGACAACCATCCAACCATTTCTGTCTGGCAGAATCTTTTTTTTTTTAAAAGGTTTATCTTTTCTCTGTTTTTTTTTAAAAACAAAATTTTTGGGGGGTGTTTGTGTAATGAAATAAAATAAAGAACTGAAATCAAGGATCTTTTTGGTTTTTTTTTTAAAATAATTCTCCCTGAGAATTTGAAAATAAAATCAAGCAGTAGCCTGATTTTAAATGAAAATAATGAAATTTGCTTTCAAAGGAATATTTTCCTGAAATGAAAATTCTCTCTGAGAGCTTGAAAATAATGCAAGTAATTGCCTTAGTTTAAATTAGAAAAATGAAATAAAATAAAAATATTTTTAAAATAAATGTTTTTTTCCAAAGATTTCTGAAAGGTGAGAATGGAACAAGCTGTTGCAACGTTTCGGTTCCTCTAGAACCTTCTTCAGGCAGGCTTGTTCAGAGTATTTGCTAAAAGAAAAAAAAAAATGTTTCTTTGAAAAATGAAATAAATTCAGGATCAAAATGAGGCTTGAATGTGTTTCTAATCGAGCTGGAAGTAGTGGGGAAGATTCAGTCCTCTAAGCAGCCTCTTATATAGTGAAAAGAGGCGGGTCCCATTCAAATGAACAAATGAGAACCATTTCCACGCTTAATTTCAAAAAGAAATAGTTCTCAGCCAATAGAATACACCTGTCTTTCAATGTATTGTAAAAGGGCATTTTTTTTAATTTAATGAGAATGAATGAGAATTTTGCATTACCCTAGGTTTTTAACAGGCATGAGGCACGGGCCGGTTAGGTTTGGGGTTAAGGTTAGCGGTTAGGGTTAGGGTTAGTGGTTAGGGTTAGGATTTAGGGTTAGCGATAGAAATAAGGGTTAGGGTTAGGTTTTAGGGTTAAGGTTAGGATTTAGGGTTAGGGTTAGGATTTAGGGATAGAGATTAGGGTTAGGGATAGAAATTGGTTGGGTTAGGGTTAGGGTTGGGGTTAGGGTTGGGGTTAGGGGTAGGGTTAGGGTCAGGGTTAGGGGTAGGGGTAGGGTTAGGGTCAGGATTAGGGGTTGGGGTTAGGGTTGGGGTTAGGGTTAGGGTTGGGTAAGGGTTAGGGTTAGGGTTGGGGTTAGGGTTAGGGTTGGGGTTAGGGAAAATAGCCGTAGATCCAGGCACCATGCCAAGAGCAGTGGGGATTAGGGTTAGGGTTAGGGTTGGGGTTAGGGTTAGGGTTGGGTTTTAGGGTTAGGGATTTGGGGTTATGGTCAGGGGTTGGGGTTAGGGTTAGGGTTAGGGGTTAGGTTAGGGGAAAATAGCCGTAGCTCCAGGCACCATGCCAAGATCCGAGTGGGGATTAGGGTTAGGGTTAGGGGTTGGGGTTAGGGTTAGGTTTTAGGGTTAGGGATTTGGGGTTATGGTCAGGGGTTGGGATTAGGGTTAGGGTTGGGGTTAGGGTTAGGGTTAGGATTAGGGTTAGGGTTAGGGTTAGGGTTAGGGTTAGGGTTAGGGTTAGGGCTATGGATTGGTAAGGAAACTCAGATATAGACAAGCCCGGAGCCCACGTTGTGCACTGGCCTACTCCAAGTCACTAAGCACTCACATTCCATCTCCGCTGCTGGTGATAAGTGGCAGGAAAATTGCCCTTTTATCGTGCGTTTTTTTCTTTGTTTTTCGGTTGAGAAGTGGACATTTGGCCGTTCTCTCTTTCTCTTGCTAGTTATCCATTCCCGTTTTGTCCTTTTTAAGAAGTGGACATTTGGCCGTTCTCTCTTTCTCTTGCTAGTTATCCATTCCCGTTTTGTCCTTTTAAATAGAGGGTGTATTCCCTTTTTCATTTTAGCCAGTGACTTCTGATTTCGTTCATTAAAGCAGATTATTTGCCCTTTTATAAATCCCCATGACGTCATTTAATGGTAAGTCCGTTGCAACGTTTCGGTTTATATAGACCTTCATCAGGCTTAGACTTACCATTTTCTTTTCCTTTTTCCATTTTCCAAACTGGCTTTGCATTTTCCCATGTTGGCTTCAATCCCCCTCCACGAGATGCTCCGTTCTTTTTACGAGATGCTCTGATTTCCAAGTGATTGGGTTTTTGCTCATGCCATGAAATTTAAACTATTGGCACCCCCAGACAGCACTGCTCAAAACTATTGGCACCCCCATACTCAGTGCTGTTCCAAACTCTCTCATCAGGTAAGTTATTCAGTTTTTCCTTTTTCCAAACTGGCTTTACTTTTCCCCATCATTTTCTTTTCCATTTTCAAACTGGTTTTACTCACCATTTGCTTTTCCTTTTTTCCAGACTGGCTTTACTTTTTCCCATCATTTCCTTTTCCGTCTTCCAACCGGCTTACACTGTCCATCATCAGGCTTAGACTCTTCATTTTCTTTTCCTTTTTCCAAACTGGCTTTACTCTTCGGGAAATATGCAGGAGTGGGTGTAGGCGCAGCAACTCGGGGTGGCACGGGCTGGGTTAGGTTAGGGGAAAATAGCCGTAGCTCCAGGCACCATGCCAAGATCCGAGTGGGGATTAGTGTTAGGGTTAGGGTTAGGTCTTAGGGTTAGGGATTTGGGGTTATGGTCAGGGGTTGGGATTAGGGTTGGGATTAGGGGTTAGGGTTGGGATTAGGGGTTAGGGTTGGGATTAGGGGTTAGGGTTAGGGTTAGGGTTAGGGTTAGGATTAGGGTTAGGGTTAGGGTTAGGGTTAGGGATTAGGGTTAGGGTTAGGGTTAGGGTTAGGGTTAGGGTTAGGGCTATGTATTGGTAAGGAAACTCAGATATAGACAAGGGTTAGGGTTAGGGGTTAGAGGTTAGAGGTTAGGGTTAGGGTTAGGGGTTAGAGTGTTAGGGTTAGGGTGGGGTTAGGGTTAGGGGTTAGAGTGTTAGGGTTAGGGTTAGGGTTAGGGTTGGGGTTAAGGTTAGCGGTTAGGGTTAGGGTTAGGTTTGGGGTTAAGGTTAGCGGTTAGGGTTAGGGATAAAAATTAGGGTTAGGGTTAGGTTTTAGGGTTAGGGTTAAAGTTAGAAATTAGGGTTAGGGTTAGAAATTAGGGTTAGGGATAGAAATTAGGGTTAGGTTAGGTTTAGGGTTAGGGATAGAAATTAGGGTTAGATTTAAGGTTAGGGCTGGGGTTAGGATTAGGATTTAGGGTTAGGGTTAGAAATTAGGGTTAGGGATAGGGTTAGGGTTAAGGTTAGGATTAGGTTAAGGTTGGGGTAAGGTTAGGTTTTAGGGTTAGGGATAGAAATTAGGGTTAGGGTAGGGGTTAGGGTTAGGTTAGGGTTAGGGTTAGAAATTAGGGTTAGGGATAGAAATTAGGGTAAATGTTCGTATTAGGTTAAGGTTAGGGATAGAAATTAGGGTTAGGGTAGGGGTTAGGGTTAGGGTTAGGGGTTAGAAATTAGGGTTAGGGATAGAAATTAGGGTAAATGTTAGTATTAGGTTAAGGTTAGGGTTAGGGTTAGGTTAGGTTTTAGGGTTAGGGATAGAAATTAGGGTTAGGGTTAGGTTTAGGTTAAGGTTAGGGTTAGGTTAGGTTTTAGGGTTAGGGTTAGAAATTAGGGTTAGGGATAGAAATTAGGGTTAAGGTTAGGATTAGGTTAGGGTTAGGTTGGGTTTTAGGATTAGGGTTAGGGAAATTAGGGTTAGGTTAAGGTTAGGTTAGGTTTTAGGGTTAGGGTTCGAAATTAGGGTTAGGGATAGAAATAGGGTTAAGGTTAGGATTAGGTTAAGGTTAGGGTTAGGTTAGGTTTAGGGATAGGGATAGAAATTAGGGTTAGGGTTAGGTTGGGTTGGGGTTAGGGTTAGGGTTAGGGTTAGGGTTAGGGTTAGGGTTAGGGTTAGGGTTGGTTAGGTTTGGGGTTAGGTTGGGTTAAGGTTAGGGTTAGGTTAGGTTTGGGGTTAGGGTTAGGGTTAGGGTTAGGGTTAGGGTTAGGGTTAGGGTTAGGGTTAGGTTTTTGGTTAGGTTTGGGTTAGGGTTAGGGTTAGGGTTAGGTTTTGGTTAGGTTTGGGGTTAGGTTTGGGTTAAGGTTAGGTTAGGTTTGGGGTTAGGTTTTGGTTAGGTTAGGTTTGGGGTTAGGTTGGGTTGGGTTTGGGTTTGGGTTAGGTTAGGTTAGGTTAGGGTTAGGGTTAGGGTTAGGGTTAGGGTTAGGGTTGGGGTTAGGTTTGGTTAGGTTTGGGTTTGGGTTAGGTTAGGGTTAGGGTTAGGGTTAGGGTTAGGGTTGGGGTTAGGTTTTAGGGTTAGGTTAGGTTGGGTTAGGTTGGGTTAGGTTAGGTTAGGTTTGGGGTTAGGTTTTGGTTAGGTTTGGGTTTGGGTTAGGTTAGGGTTAGGGTTTAGGGTTAGGGTTAGGGGTTAGGTTTTGGTTAGGTTTGGGGTTAGGTTTGGGTTAGGGTTAGGTTAGGGTTAGGGTTAGGTTAGGGTTAGGGTTAGGGTTAGGGTTAGGGTTAGGTTTTTGGTTAGGTTTGGGTTTGGGTTAAGGTTAGGGTTGGGTTAGGGTTTAGGGTTAGGTTTTGGTTAGGTTTGGGGTTAGGGTTAGGTTTGGGTTAAGGTTAGGTTTTGGTTAGGTTTGGGGTTAGGGTTAGGTTTTTGGTTAGGGTTAGGTTAGGGTTAGGTTTTGGTTAGGTTTGGGGTTAGGGTTAGGTTTTTGGTTAGGTTTGGGTTAAGGTTAGGGTAGGGTTAGGTTAGGGTTAGGTTCAGGGGTTGAGGTTTAAGGGTTAGGGATAGAAATTTAGGGTTAGGGTTAGGTTTTTGGTTAGGTTTGGGGTTGGGTTAAGGTTAGGGTTAGGTTAGGTTTAGGTTAGGGTGGGTTTTTGGTTAGGTTTGGGGTTAGGTTCAGGGTTGAGGTTAGGGTTAGGGTTGGGGTGGGTTAGGGTTAGGGTTGGGGTTAGGGTTAGGGTTAGGGTTAGGGTTAGGGATAGAAATTAGGGTTAGGGTTGGTTAGGTTAGGTTTTAGGGACAGGGGTTGGATTTTAGGTTAGGGTTAGGTTTTAGAATTAGGTTAGGTTAGGTTGGGTTGGGGTTAGGGTCCCCAGGCCGTGGTCTCAGTCAGGACTGAAAGCGTTTTAGACCTGCCTGGTGCCGGATTCCTGTTCATCCCATGTGTCACTTTTCATTTAATCCCCATGGATGTTTTGACCCCAATTTCTGGATCCAATTCTTTTCAGCTCGTCTTCGGGCATTCCGGGACCAGTTCCTGTTGTGTTGAAGTCCCATGAATCTTATTTCTTTAAAACCATGTTTTAGAAAGTGCTGTACGATCCAAGTGTGTGTCTCCTTTCCCTTCCTGATATTATAAAAATGTTGAGTCATTCTCATTGATAGAGCATTTCCCGTTTCCCCGTACATATTGTAAATTGCATTT